>NW_017963656.1:322862-483776 GCF_001661405.1 Williopsis jadinii
ACAAGAAACTGGCACAGGTGCCACGTACCAAGGACCGGGACAAGAAACTGGCACAGGTGCCACGTACCAAGGAACGAAACAAGAAACTGGCACAGGTGCCACCAATCCAGCAGGAGCCGGAACTACTACTGTTACTGTTCCTTCATATGGAACAACTACTTCTCCTGGAAGCGGTGAAGGAGAGGTTGTTTCTGTCACTGGCGCCTCCACTGGTACGAGTAAGTCACCGGCTGGCACAGAAAATCTAACGACTCTAGGTACTGGATCTCCTACTCCTTCCACTACAGGTGAAGGTGAAAAAACCAACCCTAGTGCTGGATCTGTCGTTCAAACTGAAGCTGGTACCTTTTCTACAGAGGGTTGGAGCGAAGTAAGCACTACCGGAGGTACTGAAGTTGCAGTGCACACGTCAGAGATTACTTCAGTTAGTGAAACTACATTAGGTACAACCCAGTCTGGTCAAGAAGCCGCGGAAACATCCACATCTGCAAGTTTAGTTTCCAGCTATGAAGGTACAGGCAGTAGATCACAGATGTCATCAATGCTGCTCTCTTTTGTTTGTGCTTTGTTCCTCTTGTGATCTCAAACTGTGCACCATATGAGACCAATTTCTTACACGAAGTCATCGAGAATTCTTGATCGGCAGATCGTGTCTTTATTATTCTTTCGTCGACATTGAATATTTGATACTTTTGATCAAATTTTCTAATGTAAACCTCTTCTATTCGATTTGGTTTTTGAATTCGTCTGATACACTCTCCTTAGGACTTGTGATTATCTTTTTATCCTGTTAATTGATATATTTTCTTTTAGTTTAAGCCTTTTATTTCCAATAGTACTTGATCCTGGATACCTGAGAGATCTTGTTCTGAAGAAGAACAGAGAGTTTCAATCAAAGCCTAAATCAGATCATCGGTTGGCAAGGCTCACGAATGTGTTTATGACCTTGGGTAGTCTCTATACCTTCATCCATATATTCAGTAGTGTGTTTAGAGGACATATGAGATGTTTGCACATTGCAATAGGCTTGTCCTTCGTAGTCTACAAAACATTCTGCTCGCGTGACATCAGCAGGTTCTGACTTCTATTAATGACTATTATTAAACATTCGGTATGTTTCCTATCTCTAGCGTATCAAGGATCTTGATCTAGTCACGCTGCTAACATATTTCGTCTCTTTACTTAACAAGTCGTAGGCTCATCACCTCAAAAGGCTGGTGAAATACCCCGATTGCCAAAGACAGAGCCATAACTTACGACAACCATCGGGCATCTTCAACATCAATGAAATTTTACAGACTGGGAGCAGATTGAGCTTATGACATCAGCAAGTTTACCTTGAGTAACCTGATGTTGTAGCCTCATTCAAGCTGGTTACTCAGTACCAGAATTAAGCCATGGGCCATTAGGCGAGAGGGTTATTTTTATGTCATATTACATCCGGACACCACCATAGTCATCGCTGTGCGGAAAAAAATTTCAACAAGCAGAGTAGAGGGATCATTAACAAAGCTTTGTTATTAGTGAATCAATTCTCGTTGAAATATGGAGAGAGTCCTGGGTGGTTTGTACATCTCATCGTATCCACATCTACTCACCAATAGATTAGAGTGCGAGGAGAATAATATAACACATATTGTATCCGTGTTCAAAGGAACATTTCCACCATCTTTCAACAAGTATACGCTCCATTCCATTCCAGTTGATGATCTAGAGAGTACAAACATCATAGAATGGTTTGACGATGCCAATGATTTCATTAATAGAGCTCTATTTCCTGGACAAACAGAGATTCAAAGAGGAGTGAAGGGGAAGCATGAGACCAACGTTGTGGTGATTTGTCAAGCCGGTGAGAGTAGGAGCGTTGTTGTTCTCGCTAGTTATCTCATGAAGAAGTACAATTTGAATCCCGAACAGGCTTTACATGCAATTCAGAGAAAGAGACCCCATATTCACCCAAATGAGAGCTTCAGAGAACAGTTGGAGTTGTACTATGCAATGGATTGTGTACTTGATAAGGACAATCATTTATATAGGCAGTGGTTGCTATCTCACTCTACCCAAACAGACCCAACAGGAAGAGAACTGTTATCCAAGGACTCTACCTTTATAGATGAGTCGAAAGTTGACATTTCAAAGAGCAGTGAGGAATTGACACAACTTAGATGTAAACGATGCAGACAACCTCTGGCGTTGAGTACCTCATTCGTTCCTCATGTTCCACCAGGAGAGGAGTCGAAACAGAGCAGATTTGTTCGTAAGGTTCCAAATTCAAAACGTGTTATCAGCGTACAATCTGCAGCAAGCACATGCTCCCACTATTTCGTTGAACCACTGAATTGGATGAAGGATGATTTGCAGAATTCACAAGAGTTGGAGGGTAAATTCCAATGTCCAAAATGTGATACAAAAGTTGGTGCATTCAATTGGAAGGGTTCTCGTTGTAGTTGCGGAAAATGGATGGTTCCTGCAATTCATCTGCAAAGGGCCAAGGTTGACGAGATTAAACTCAATCATCAATCGTCATATCCAAATCAGAGCCATTCATAGATACATTTGACACATCGAACGAAGATTCTGAAATCGGCAACTGTTCCGACTCAAAGCTTCTCTGTTGCTCATTACGGTGTTGATTCTCACCATTGATATGGGTTGGAGTGATGAAATGTGCTACTGGTGCAGAGTCTCTGCGTTGAGCATCTTCATGTTCAGCAGAATCCGCTTCGTACTGTTCCGCAACCATAAATCCACGATCATATTGGCTTTCAAAAGTCCTTACATCTTCAACTTCATCATTGTAGCTCATATCGTAAACCGCTTCATCTGCTTCAGGTACATCGTCATCCAAATCTCCAAGTAATTCCAGGTTCTGAGCTTCTGGAAGTGGTCCATCTTCCTCCGTGCGCGAAGCTTCCGGCTCCTCAGCACCTTGTACTTCCGTCACCGAATACTGGTGTTGTCCTTCTTCTTGCAGTGGTAACTGCTGTTCGAGGGTGGCTTCACCTAATAAGTTTTCTGCAGTCGGTGCCCCGTCATTCATTTGGTCGTTCAACTGCCTTCTTAGCTCGAGCTCATCCTGAACCATTTGCATTGTCTTTCCAACTCCCAAAGGTGTCAAGTATTCGAACCCCAAAGTTCTTATATCTCTGAGCTGTCTCACCCGTTGTGAAATACTCTGCTGTACCTCATCAGCGTTATCGAGAGAGGCACCGGGCCTTGTTGATGAATACGACGATAACGGTGGTGCACTTCTTGGGGATTCCGATGAGGATGCCTTCTCACTCTTTGACTTCGAGTGCTTCTTCTCATCATTGTCCAGCCAGAGACGATGGAAGTCCTGTGGTGTCAAGTCAGGTGTATACATAGTCAAATAGCGAAACCTGAGAAGTAGAAACAAAGAAAGGGAGTGAGAGAGTTGTTGTTGATGTTAATGCTCACTACTGATTTGTTTACGTTTTTGGAGGTGGTGTACAGATGTATTGGTGTATGGATGAAATAGATTTCCCGGTAAATGTCTTAAAGTCCGTCTAACACCGAATCATCGGTCATCATCAAGAGCGTGGAGTTTATAATAATTTGGGTGTTTTAAAATACCCTCACTTCTTTTTCTTTCCTTTGTAGTGATCCTGATATAACTGCGAGACAAGCTCCTCATTCAATTGTTGCCAATGACAGTACAGACCGTAGTCATTGTTGGCTCTGGATTCTATGGAATCTTGTGCGCCAATACTCTGGTGAAGAAAACCAATTACAGAGTTGTTCTCATATCGCCTTCAGATTATACGTACTTCTTGATATCCTCTATCCGTGTGTGTGTTTATAACGAACCCGAGGGCTCTCTTCTCCCGTTGAGGGAAGTTGTGGACGAAAAAGTGCGTATTGAAAAGGGAATAGTGACGCAATTCGATGAAAAAGCGGTGCTGTTGAATGACGGCAGAGAAGTAGTCTTTGATGCCATGGTCATAGCTACCGGTGCCAAGTGGTTGGATCCTATAGGTACAACGGTTGATTTCCAAGATGAGTATTCGGAGTATTTCGAGAGACAGAGGGATGCATTTGAAGCTGCTCAGCATGTTGTGCTTATAGGCGGTGGGTTCAACAATGTTGAGTTGGCGGGGGAGTTATTGGACAAGTTTGGAAAAGATTGCCAGGAAGGTAGAAAGAAGATCACCATAATCCACTCACAGCCTTTGCTAATGCCTAACGATGGTCTATACTGTGACTCATTACGTGAACGTATCACTGCGTACTTCAAATCAACACCGATTGACCTGGTGCTGAGTGCTCGTGCCCAACTCTCAGCCCCTAATACTGTGAAACTGAACAACGGCGAGACTATTGAGGCAGATTTCGTAGTACAGAGCACAGGAACCAGAGCATTGGTTCCACCAAATGATATTGAAGAGTTGTGTAACGACTCTGGGTTTATCCGTATCGATGAGACCTTCCAATGCAGCGCAATCTCGCAAGGTCACGTCTTCGCCATTGGCGATGTTACTGACATCAACTTGAAAGGCCTAGTGGAGAGGTACTCTTGGGTCAAAACACTCTGTAATAACATTGATATCGTGCTGAAGTCAAAGAGTCTGGCACAAGATACCAACAGGGATCAGTTCCAAAGAGTTTCGAAAAGATATGGGCATAAAACCACCTTTGTATCAATGGGCCGGCATTATGGTTCTGGCCAATTGCCGACCTGGTTTGGGACTTTTGTATTGCCTAATTGGGCCGTAGTTTGGTTGAAATCAAGGAAGCTTCACATTGGCACTTCAACACAGAAATTGGTATATAAAGCACCCTTTTGGTAGCATCCCCAACACCCATGACCAGCTTGTTTTGTCACACTTCTTTGGCTTGTAGTCTTAGGCCCTATATGAGCCTCACATGCAGATGTCTACTGCATGAACAGGACTCGCAGAATTTTTCAGAGTATTTTTTTGATTTCGATGCGCTGAGTTGATCCCTCCTTGAACAGTTTCCTGGTGAAAAGCCTCCATATACAGCAAGTGTAAGAACACATAGGAACGTAAACGATTGGATCAATCCACTCTTTCACATGGAGCATCAACCGGATGGAACAATGCGTCGAACATATCTTGTTAGTATACTTACTTTCTGCTTCGTAATGTTCCCGTACACTGACTTTATCTCTGCACCCACTAGGATGCTATAAACTGTTTGAACTCCTTGCAGTCCAACTTTGCCACTATTGAAGCCACTCGTAAGCTTGGGATACGAAAGAATGCCCTTGCTATGCCTGAGATGCGTGAGTGGTCTCGTCGTATCGGTTATCCTGATGTCACTGTGTTTAACAGGCTCAATGTTATCCACATCACTGGTACTAAGGGGAAGGGGTCAACTTGTGCCTTTACACAGTCCATACTGAAACAGTATCAACCACAGATCAACAAGATTGGACTTTACACTTCGCCTCACTTGAAAAGTGTGAGGGAGCGAATTCGCATCGATGGTGAGCCAATTGCAGAGGAGAAGTTCACCAAGTATTTCTTTGAAGTTTGGGATATGTTAAACTCCACGAAATCAGACGTTCAAACGTTCCCTCATATGGATGAGGGGATGAAGCCTATGTACTTCAAGTACCTCACGCTTCTGTCCTTCCATGTGTTTATGAACGAAGGCGTAGACACTGCAATCTATGAAGTTGGTGTGGGTGGAGAGTACGACTCCACAAATATCTTTGAAGCACCAACGGCCTGTGGAGTAACTGTCTTAGGTATTGACCATACCTTCATGCTTGGTGACACCATCGAGGAAATTGCGTGGAACAAAGGTGGAATTTATAAGCCTGGCTCTGCTGCATTCACAGTGCCACAAGTGCCTGCTGCTCTGGCTGTGTTGGAGAAGAGAGCATCGGAAAAGGGTGATCAGTTGCAAGTCATTGATGAATCATTAGCTGAAAGCTATGAGCTGGGGATTCCAGGTGATTTCCAAAGGGGCAACGCTGCGTTAGCAGTTGCCCTCACTGGCGAGCACCTGAAGAAGTTGAACATCTCGGTTGATGAAGACAAGACCCGTAAAGGGTTGAAAGAGGCATTCTGGCCAGGAAGATGCCAAACCATCAAGGATGGTAAGATCACTTGGTTCATTGATGGTGCGCACACAAAGGAGAGCATCGAAGCTTCTACAAAGTGGTTCAACACAGTAGCATCTCCAAACAAGAAGAGGGTGCTTCTCTTCAACCAGCAGACAAGAGACGCAGCACATCTCGTTGAGGTGCTCTTCAACAGTTGTAAATTACCTTTCGATGAGGTGATCTTCACCACCAACGTGACTTGGTCCAGTGGTAGCTACTCTGCAGATCTTGTTTCCATGAACACGTCCAAGGAGGCGGTGGATAAGCTCGAGGTCCAGAGACTACTGGCTGATAAATGGTCTTCGTTGGATGCTTCATCAAAGAGACATGTTGTTGCAGACATCGAATCCAGCGTGGGAATCGTTAGAGACCTCGGCGTTGATGTCGAGGTCTTTGTATGCGGGTCTCTCCACCTTGTTGGTGGCTTCCTTGTGGTTTTAGATGGAAAGGAGAGCCAATGATAGCATCCACAGAGGGCGGGCTTCCATAGGCGAACCATGAGCTCATTGCAGATTATGTCTCGTATCCGTGTAATTGCCCAATATGGAATGTCTATCAAACCCTCACCACAAAACAAACAAAAAGTAAACAAATAAACAAATCGCCACTTTTCCTTCTCCTTTAGTATAAAGACACGGGGCGGTTAGCGAAATCATGACTCTATCGTCAGCTGTTGGTGGGTCTCAGGTCAATGTAAGTGGAAACTAATGACTTTGCGCTGTCTTGGAACGAGTACTGATACAAGCGCCGGTATAGACCTCGAGAAGAGACGCGTTGAAACTGATCGAGAAGAAGTATCAAAAGATTTGGCAGGAGGAAAGACTGTTTGAGGCCAATTGCCCTCCAGAGAGTGTGACTCCAACGCCTGAGAAGTTTATGGCCTCAATGGCATACCCTTATATGAACGGCGTCTTACACGTTGGTCATAGCTTTACCCTCTCCAAAGTGGAGTTTGCGGTAGGGTTTGAGAAGATGAGAGGTAAGAACACTTTGTTTCCTCTTGGGTTCCACTGTACTGGAATGCCAATTCGAACCTGTGCGGATAAGTTAGCTAGGGAGGCCGAGGTCTTTGGTCAGCACTATACGGATGTCCCTCTAGCAGAGTTGGGCCTTGTGGAGTTGGAGAGCATGAGAGAGGAGATGAAGAGTGAAGATGGGTCGTGCAGGTATAAAGGGAAGAAAACCAAAACAGCGGTTAAAGAGGGACATGCTAAGTATCAATTTGAGATCATGCTACAGTTAGGGATACCAAGAGAGGAGATTTATAGATTTGCAGATCCACAATATTGGCTTGAGCATTTCCCTCCTTTGTGCCAAAGAGACTGCACTAATTTTGGAGCGAGAATTGATTGGCGTCGATCAATGATCACAACAGATCTTAACCCTTTCTATGATCAGTTTGTCCGTTGGCAGATTCAAAGGTTGAAAGATATAGGAAGAATTAAATTCGGTGAACGCTACACGATATACTCTGTGAAGGATAACCAACCTTGCATGGACCACGATAGACAATCGGGAGAGGGAATTACACCGAAAGAGTACACTGCCATAAAGGTGGAGGTTCTTGAGTTCTCAGATAAATCTATCATGAAGTATCTCGATAATTCCAAGAAGGTGATCTTGATAGCTACCACTCTCCGCCCAGAGACACTATATGGCCAAACTGGCTGCTGTGTCTCTCCTTTGATAGACTATGGTATCTATGATAACGGTCCTTGTTATTACATCACGACAGAGCAATCCTATAAGAACATGTCTTATCAGAAATTGACTCCAAATCGGGGTCAACATCAACATATAGCTTTGCTTAAGGGTTCTCAATTGATAGGCTCCAGAGTCCATTCACCTTTGGCTTACTATAAAGAGTTGCATGTCTTGCCGATGAATACAATACTAGAAAACAAAGCAACAGGTGTCGTCGCATGTGTCCCTTCAGATTCACCAGATGACTTCATTCACTCCAAGGAATTGCGGAATAAACCAGAAAGATATGGCATCAAAGAAGAATGGATCTTGGAACCTATAACTATCATTAATACTAAATATGGTGATCAATGTGCACCAGCTATTTGCAATGACTTCAACATCAGATCATCAAAGCAAACAGATAGGCTCACCAATGCTAAAGAAGCAGCGTATAAAGAAGGTTTGAACAGTGGCATAATGCTGGTCGGTGATTTCAAAGGTGAAAAACTTGAAGTAGCAAGGCAGAAGATTAAAGATTTGTTGTTGAAAAACGGGTTAGCATTTGTATATTCGGAGCCAGAAGTTCCTGTGGTATCACGTTCTGGTGATTATTGCGTTGTTTCTTTGGAGGATCAGTGGTATGTTGACTATGGAGAGCCGGAATGGAAATCTCTTGCCTTTGAGGCTCTTCATAGGATGAAAAATATGAATCAAACTACTATGAATGCGTTTGAAAGTGTCTTAGATTGGTTAAAAAACTGGGCCGTCTGCCGTACATACGGCCTTGGGACCAGATTACCATGGGATGAGAAGTTTTTAGTGGAATCACTATCGGACTCAACCATGTACCAGGCGTACTATACAATATGTCACTTACTTCACAAGGATTTCTATGGTGCAGAACTAAGTGACTCCCAGGTTACGCCAGAACGGATGACTCCAGAGGTTTTCGACTATATCTTTTTACACAGAGACAATGTTGAGACTGATATTCCAATAGATGTTCTACAAAAAATGAGAAGCGAGTTTGAATATTTCTATCCCTTAGATGTGTCCATATCTGGGAAGGACTTGATACCGAATCATTTGACCTTTTTCATATATACACATGCTGTGATGTTTCCACCAAAGTATTGGCCAACAAATATTAGGGTTAATGGTCATTTACTCTTAAACAACCATAAAATGTCCAAATCCACAGGTAATTTCTTGACTTTGCAAGACATTTTACAAAAGTATGGAGCCGATGCGTCTCGGATTGCCTTAGCGGATGCTGGTGATACCGTCGATGATGCAAATTTTGAAGAATCTACTGCAAATTCTGCTATTTTGAGGCTACATACGTTGAAAGAATGGTGTGAAGATATTATCAATGGCAATATCGTTTTGAGATCTAGCGTTAAAATTGGACTATTGGATAAGTGTTTTGAAAATGAGATGAAAGTGCTTGTTGGACAAACCTACAACCATTTTGCCCAAACAAACTACAAGATGGCATTACGCAGTGGATTTTTCGACTTCCAGGCCCTCAGGGATTTTTACAGGGATACCGTTGATGTCATGAACCGTGATCTAGTCATGAAGTACATTGAAATTCAGACTCTTATACTCACTCCCATTGTACCTCATTTCTGTGAATATATATGGAGAGAGTTATTAGGTCATGACACAAGCGTCCAAGTACAAACATTTCCCAAGTTCAATGACACCATTGACGTTATGCATTCGATGAGGTTGAACTATGTTCGTTCATTACTTCGCAGAATCCGTGAAGCTGAACTCTCCAAAGTAAAGAAGAAGAAGAACAACATATGCGATATCGAAATCGGGTCCCATATTAAGATCATTATATTCATTGCCTTGGATTTCCCTCAATGGCAACAAGAATGTATGGTCTTGTGCAACGAATTGTATAAAACTGGTCAATTATGGGATATGGGCGTTGTTAAGAGTAAAGTTAAAGGTAACTTAGGCATTGCCATGCCGTTTATTATGCACTTGATTCAAAGACTTGAAGCTGAGAACAGTTCTGAGGTTTTTAACCATTTGATTGAATATAACGAAGCCAGTATGATTCATGAGATGGAGCTCAAAGTGATGCAAGCACCGCAGTTTTTGAAAGCTTGTGCCTTGGAGATTGTACATTTCAGACACAGTGATGGAATTGTTACGTTTGGAAATGGTGATGTTATACCTATCAGTAAAGCCGTTGGTAAAGCCATTCCTGGCGAACCCGTCGTTACATTGCAGAGAATACCATAGAATATAATATTGAAACTGGCTATCAATCACATTCATAACCTCTTTGTCGTAGTTGTCTCACAGTCCATATCCAGTTATAACCAACATTATCCAAATTGTTAACCACCCTGCCTGGTACAGAAGGGACACCACCTGTTGTATAATAGCTCCCACTTGGTTCGAGTTCTTCACTCAAGGCACACGTCAACGTTGCGTAGGATCCTTGTTCATTGGTACATCCAAATAAATACCCGAATACCTCAAAGAATACCCAAAAAAGAATCCCTACAAATGGAATTCTTGTCCAATAGGAGAAGAAATTGGTATTCATGACATAGCCTGGATGAACCGAATAGCACAGCAGATTGTTCTTCATCGACAGCAGTTTCAGGTATTGCATAGCAGCAGACTTTGCCATTGCATATCTGAACCAGGTGAATATGATATTTGGCTTATAATTGAACGTCCATTCTCTGTTGAACTGGAAGAACTCCAAGTAATGGGCAATCGAACTCACATAGATAACCCTTGAAGAATGGTCCAGGAGAGGTAACAGCAGTTGAGTCAGTAGAAAATGTGATACATAATTGGTTTGGAATTGAACTTCAAATCCATCATTCGTGATTGCATGTGGAACAGCACCTATACCAGCGTTCAACACCAGTATATCAATATGCTGTTCCAGCTGTCTCATATTAAGTGCGAGGTTCTTCACACTTTTCAGGTCCAGCAGGTCCAGTTTTAGAGGCTTTAATTCTCCCAATTGGTTCAAACGTACGCTCTTATCCTGTCTTTTCGAAGCCTCCTCCACTATTTCCCTAATGGCCCTGGTGATCTTGTTCAAATTTCTTCCCATGATGTAAACTGTGTAACCGTGAAGATAGAGGTGTAGTACTGTAAACCAGCCAATCCCTGAGTTACCTCCAGTAACCACAGCCACTTTCCGAGAGACATGGGGGTTATTATAAGGCAACGTCTCTGGTAGTATCATTGTGTGAGCAGTTCCGGCAAGTATTCAGAACCGGGAGACAGGGTGGACTGATATTGTTGATATTAAAAGTCCCCTTTTCGGTTGAGTGTCCTTATGGCTTGATGAGAGGATTAACAACAGCTGCAAACCACACCCACACGCAATGCGATTCTCACAGTTCACACTACCAGCAACACGTACACCAGAACGCCAGTTCTCAATGCCACAGCCAATGTAATTGAATCAATTGGATATTCTACAAAGGCACAGAGTGAGATTTGGAGAAGTTTCCCACACGCTAGGCCGAGCTGGGAGGAAGCGAATTAGAGAGAAGGCTCTGCCTACAGAAAAAAAAATTTTTTTTTCAGCCCAGCCTAGCGAGCACAGAGGCTCATCTCATCTCATCACATAGTGATATTTAGAGCAAAGCAATGTCACAAGCGGTAGAAGAAGAAGAAGCACCAACCAGAATCGGGAGAGATGACCCTTTTGTATTCGGCCAGAGACATTTGACCGAAGACAAGGATGTTTGGGCACATAATGCCTGGGATAACGTTGAATGGGGTGAAGAGCAGGTTGCCGAAGCCATGGAGAAGATCACCAAGCAGTATGACGATCCAGTTGACGATTTCGATAAGAAGAGATATAATGAGAACCCTGCGAAGTTCTGGGATCGGTTCTATAGAAACAACAGGGAGAACTTCTTCAAGGACCGCAAGTGGCTACAGATTGAGTTCCCACAGTTATACGATGCTATCAAGCCAGAGGCCGGTCCCAAGACGATATTGGAGATTGGATGTGGTGCTGGTAATACGATGTTCCCTCTGATCAGGGAGAATGCCAACCCGTTGCTCAAGGTTGTCGGTGCAGACTACTCCTCAAAGGCAGTTGAACTCGTACGTGAATCACCAGACTTCAACCCACAATTCACAGAAGCACACGTTTGGGATTTGGCCAATGAAGAAGGCTCCATTCCAGTGGAGGAACACAGTGTTGATATTGCCGTAATGATCTTTGTATTCTCAGCTCTGTCACCCTCACAATGGGACCAAGCATTGGAGAACTTGGCAAAGGTGATGAAACCAGGAGGTGTGATTCTGTTCAGAGACTACGGACGTTATGATTTAGCACAGGTTCGTTTCAAGAAGGGAAGATTGCTGGATGACAACTTCTACATCAGAGGAGACGGTACCAGGGTGTACTTCTTTACAGAGGAGGAGCTTCGAGACATATTTACCAAGAAGTTTGTGGAATCACGTATTGGTACGGATAGAAGACTCATTGTGAATAGAAAGAGACAGCTCAAGATGTACAGGATATGGTTACAAGCGGTGTTTAGCGTACCAACATAGAGGTTATGATTCTTGGACAAGTGTTATAATTATTATATAATAATTTTATAATTATCATCACAGGACACGGTAGGGTAAGTCCAACGGAGTCTGCTTGTGGGGGTCCGAGAACGTTTAATTTAAGCCATAAACCCATTCATACCAGTTGATACAGTATCCCAGTAAGCTAAGACATGCCCTTCTTTTCACCTCAAAGAGTCTATGCTGTGCTCGGGGCATCCAATAACTCTGCCAAGTTCGGTTTCAAGATCACATGTTGGTATGTTGATCATGCCTTACCAGTTGTGCCAATAAACCCCACAGCAAGTGAAATCGTTGGTGAAAAGACGTGTCCAACCATTCAAGAGACGTTGAAGTACATCCAAGGTCAATACCCAGGCAACGATGGACTAAGCTTGAGTGTGCTGACACCACCGTCTGTCACTAAAACCGCGCTGGATGTTGATCTAGAAGGTGTCAAGAGTATCTGGTTCCAACCAGGTAGTTATGACGAGGACTGTATTAAACTCGTTCAATCCAAAGGTATCGAGCTGACTGCTGATGGACACTGCATTCTTGTTGAAGGTCCTTCAATCTACGTCCAGTCAAAGCTCTAAGGCCCCAATGTAACCCCACAGATTCACATATGTATCCCCAAATTAGTTTTTATATTACTCAAGCAACTTCTTTATAAACCCTGTCCAGCCTTGATTCCCAACTAGTTGTATAGTATATCCAAATGGCATCAACTCTGCGCTTGTTATAACAGGTATGTGATCCTTGTGTGAATCAACCTTGTTGCTGATTTCGAAAATGAGATTCTCAACTTGTCCATTCAACTGGTTGTAGAACTGCTGCCGTTGATCTTGATCCTTGCCCTGCTGCGGTACCAATGTTACATTTATGAGCCACGTTTCCCATTGTACATCCTCTTCTAATTTGCCAAACCATGACGGCCTTTTAACACGCTTCCTATCGTAGAATTTGATGCTCAGCTGTGCAAATCGTGCATTTTCCTCTTTAATCTGCTGGTGCGAATTGTCGTCATCAAAGGTTATGTTTGCATACGGGTTCGTACTATTGCTTCCACCAGGCGATCCGAATGGAGTGGTGGAAGACGACATCGGATCATGGTCAAGCTTATTCAGTACGTATCCGACTCTTTCACTTATCTCCTTCTCAATCTCCTCGTTATCAATGACGGGCTTTTCCCCATAAGTTAGTACACACATGTCCAAACAGAGACATCAAAACACACAACGACACATACATATGGCGTCTCGAGGAAGTCCCTTGTCCCCGGAACAACAGCGCCAAACGTCCTATAGAACAGTATCGTTGATATCAGCGCTTGAGAGATGGTATCATGTTAGTAATTCCAGGTCCCAAGACGGGCGAAAACGTCGTCCACCATAAGCTCCACACCCACTCACCTTTCAAGGCATCCTCCAAGTTCTCTCTATCAACACTGAGATCCAAAGTGAACTCCATCACCACCGCGGCTTTGCTCCCGATGAGGGTTTGTTTACATTCACCGCTGATTGTTTTGATTTGTTGATGTTTCCCGTTTTTGTGTACGAGGTATAGAGCCGCGAATTTTTTCACGCCGTTACAAACTTGTCGCTGTTACCAAGGGAAGAGCACGGAGAGCACGAAGAGCGAGACAACCACCATCAAAGATCAACTATGTCGCTTAACATTATAAATCCGAAGCCCTTCATCAGAGATCTCGTCGGCACAGAGGTGCTTGTTAAACTGAAGTTCAACAACACCTCCTACAAGGGCAAGCTACAGTCAAGCGATAACTACTTCAACATCTCTCTCAGCGACCCTGAGGAGATTGTTGATGGACAAGCCACGAAGCTCGGGAATGACTTATTCATCAGATGTAATAACGTGCTGTACATACGACAGCTTGTGGAGAAGTCGTAGCTGTTTGTTTGCGTCGCTCTGCTGGTGGACTGTGGTGTTCTAGGCATAGAAAGAGAAACATGTATAAACAATGTTATTAGACAAGTATTATAATTACCAGTGTTCGTATTCTATGTACACACGGTGGGACGGGGTTGTTTTTGCTGTTTCTGTCACTTACGTAGCCCTCTGATGATCTCCAAGACGTCTGGGATGACACTGGTCTTGATTATTTCCCAGTCTTTGCGTGGAATCTTCGAAAGGACGTAGTTTACAACGTCGTCTGGTTTCCTCGACTCGGGACGACCAATACCGACGCCGAGTCTATAGAAGCCATTCCCATACTTGTTGACTATGTCCTTCAGCCCGTTATGACCTCTGGATGAGACTTTGCCGTACCTCAGCTGATATTTCCCCAGGGGTTTGTCCATCTCATCGTAGAGCACAACAAACCGAACTTCACGATCTGGGAACTCTTTCCGAATCGATAACCACGGCTTACGTAGATATTGACCAGAAAGGTTCATATAACCCGTGGTTTGTAGAAAGATGGCGTCTTCGGACGAAGAGCCTCTATACATATTACAATTGGGCCATGGGCTTGAAGAGAACTTGTTTCTTGGAATCAACTCGTTCAGTACTTCATGTCCAATGCTGTGACGTGTGTGTAAGTATTGGGGCTCAGGGTTACCAATGGACGATACAACAACCAAAGGTTGCTGCTTGATGGCTTTAGCAGTCTTCGAAATCTGTAGAAGAACAGAACTGGGTCTCATGTGTGTGTCTTTGCGTTTCAATATTGGACAAAGTGTTGAGGAAGTGTGATATTTGTTTAGGACCACACTACTACTACTACTACTACCACCACCACCACCATCAACATGGATGAAAACACAGTTCATTTCAAATTCTCTAAAAACGTTGAAGCTGGCCCATCCATCGGGTTCTCCTTCAGAGATTTTAGGAAGTCACGTAGAGATTCTTGTAACTCCTCATGAGACAACGGGGTATCGTCAAAGTTGAACTCATCCTCATTGTCGTTATCGTCACCATCATCCTCTTCTTGCTCACTGTCATCGTTGATTGTTAGATTTCTCAACTGATCAAGATCTTCGTCACTCATCTTCAACGCTTCTTTTGCAAAGAATTCAAAAAAGTCATCTTCATCTATGTCAACGTTGGCTTTGGTGAGGAAATCTCTCGTCTTCTCATCATCATCTGTATCAGATTCTGTGGCTTCTTCTTCAGATTTATTAACCACTCCATCAATATTAGCCTCTGTATCTTTGAAGAAGGATTCCAACTTCTCCATCATTATCTTCTCATTATCAGTTCCCTCCTCATTGACATCTTCAATGTTATCAAATTCCAACAGAGGCGATGTGAACTTTTCAATAACACCATTTCTTTGTAGTTCCACTTGTAATAAATCCTTGCTGTTTTGCTCGTTAAACACGGCCAATTCATCTTGATCGAGAGCCCTTAGGCTAATATTTTCTCTCTCAAAGTACTCCTTTAGTGCAATACTGATGAACTTCCCACCATCTTCAACAACATCATCCTTCTCAAACCTTTCAAGCGTTGTTTTCAACAACAGATACGTTTCTACCCTCATCCTTGCCTTGACTAAAACAGTTTCACCAATAGGGTATTCTTCTTCCAGTCCATCATTCATGATACTGACATCTTTAACTTTATCCCAAATTACATGGTTCAGTTGATTACTGTTGTCGATCAATGGACCTATAAGATCAGCTTCCAATTGGAAGTCCACACTTAGTTGAGACTCTAATGCCTTATAAGGATACTCTTTCAGCTTTTCTCCAATAATTGCATTCATCTCAACGTTTATCAAGCATTTATAGCTCGCTTTTGTTAAGAACGTCAAAGCCTCCACCAGTTTTAATGACCTATCCATGTAGTAAACATCTGGAATGATGATAAACCGGCCTTTGTTCAGCCAAACACGGTTCGTAGCAACCTCTGGAGAAACCCATGATGGCAACGATTCCCATGATTCTATCAATACAAATTCACCTTCATAGTCATAAACCTGTACGAAGACATCTTCATATTGAAGTGATACATTGTACAATAACCACGTTATAAGCCACTCGTCTGATATCAACTCCCCAAGTTGTAAATTGGCAAATACATACTCATAACCATCATGTGTATAGATTCTTGGTGATATGGGTTCAAAATCCCACACATAGTGATCAATCCATGGGGATAGGAGCTTCATCAATGTGTCATATACACCAATCAGTTGTCTGTGTCTGTCTTCCTCATCCATCACTGGTGATAGAACAAACATTGTCAATGTTAGCAGTTTCTGCTGTTTGAAGGCAGAATCCAAGGGGTTAATCTCATCATTTTGCCATATCTTTAGGTACGAATCCATTCCGATCACTGAATTGGACAGAGCCCGTTGATATCTCTTTATTACATTGTTACTGAAAGTAATTAATACCTCATCGCACGACTGCTCAGGTGCAGCGTGGAGGGTGGTGTCCGGATGTTTCCGTCTCTATAATGAAGAAGCACATCATATAATAACTACAACAAAACACAATTTGTTTCAGATGAAGCAATTTATATTAGACTTTTGCTTTCTTTGCAGGTGGACCATCGCTATCCTCGTCACTCATTGGAGCATCTGAATCGTATTCTTCAGCCAGGTCATCATCGTCGTCGTCACTACTACCAGCGTTGAAATCCTCATCTGGGGACTCGTCTTCGTCAGCACTACCCATATTCGCATCAGAGTCTGATTCTTCAGCCAGAGCAGCTTTAATACGGTTGTTCTGTTCTTCTTCTTCATTCTTAACACGTACATTTTTCTGCTTGAGGAAAGAGGAGACACCAGATGCCTCATCCTTGGAGATATTGGAGAATTTGTGAGAGGAACCAGAGCGTAGACGAACCTCGAGATCAAATGTTCTGTGGACGTGTAGGTCACCAACTCTTGATATGATTACTTGCTCAACATCTAAGTAAGGGATGTACACCGTTGGTTTTGGAACAAAGAGGAAACATTTCTCTAAAAGATAGAGGTAACCTTCGTTAACCTTTAACGAACATGGCAAACCTGCCTGGCCCAGATTGGAAGAGAATGATCCAGGAATTTGAATACGACGCTCAGTCAAGCCTCTAAGAACATGACTCAACACCAGATGTGTCTGTTGATCGTATTTCTTCTTCAAACGATTCTCGTACTTCTCTTTAAATTCATCATCTGGAAGGTTAATCTCTAACTCCAGCTCTTCATCATTAACAATTTGTAAAACCAAGAATGGGTATGGAGTTTGACCTTGTCTGAGTGGTGGGTTGACTTGGATAACCATCAAATGGTGAATGTCATCAGGTTTTGGCAATGAAAAGATTCTTTCGATATGAGAATAATGTATCTTGTGATCATAGGTTTTACCTCTTAATCTCAAAGAATTTTCATAAAAGTCCATATCAAAACGGCCACGAGGTGTTAGGAATAGAACGTCTGTAAACGATGCAATTGCATCTCCTGAATAGATACCAATATCGGCCTTTTCCTTCAATTGTTCGTAGAATGCAGTTGCCTTGCTTATCTCCTCTTTGGCTGCCTCCCCCTCGGGAGTTGTTGAGTCCTGTTCATCGTTCTCCACAACACCTGGAATGTAGAATCTCATCTCAACTAGCTCGTCACCAGCCTGTGTGCTATTCTGCTCTGTGCTCATATCCACCGCTACTTCATGCTTACCAGCCAGGTTGGAGTTGTTTATCATAGAATAAGGGATTTCAAAAGCAGGTTTACCCTGTACTTGGAACACAACCTCGTTTCTCGTCAAGTCCAAGTCTCCCCAATTCCAACCCCTTAGAGAGTGTTCTCTGTGGTCCAACTGGATGTTGAAATCTCTCTGGAATTCATTCTTCAACTGCTGGAAATCTTGCTGGTCGAAACCATCCAGTCTAACAACACCTTTATCCTTCGTCTGGATGCGTAATTCCCAGCCTCGTGACCCCCTGGACCACATCGCACTGCTCATTTCATCAACCCCTAACAGAAAGGGAGCTGTCGTGGAGGAGCCTCCCGTGGCCACGGCCTTCCAACCAACACCTTTATCGGCCAGACGGAAACGTCCATGTGCTCGAGAGCTGTTCAAGTAGATCCTCTCAAAGTCCAAACCAGCCATTTTCCCGTCTACTTCGATGTTCCAATGCTGCACTACGTTCTGGTTTTGAAGATGAAGTAAACACCAAACAAATGTTGCACAAAACATCAAAACCAGCCAGAAAACACAACAACGAAAAAAATACTGAGCGCGCGCACGCGCGCGCGTGAGAGTAACGAACAAACAAACAAGAAAAAAAAACGAGTTCGCGACGGTAGGGTAATACCACTTCTCACCGCTTGACCCAAAGAGGAAACTTTCCTGATTTAGTCCAAGAAATAGGAGGCAGCCGCGGTTAAAAAAAAGAACAGTACAACTTTTAGGGGCTAAAACGCGATTCTTTCTGCTTGTGTTTTTTCCTTCGCCTTTTTGATATTTCCACTCGACGAAAGACATCAGGCAAAAACAAACCAAACTAAAGTGAGACGACACCAGCGTCAACCAGGACAACGACAGAGAAAAATACGTTGTTAGCCACTCGCGTCTGTTGATTTCTTACATTGAAGCTGAACAGACGATACGCCAGAACACCGTAGGAACCTATGGCGCAGAACATAACAATAGAGGATGTTATTAATACGTCCCATCACATCCTTGAGAAGTCGTTGGTAACGGCGGGTACTTATATGGAGAAGGTCCCGGGCGGGTCGATTGTTGTTCGTTATATCAAGTCGTCGCATCGAAATGATCCAATAAGAACATTGTTGGAGCTTGGACTGCTGGTCTTTGCTATTAGATACTTCACCACGTCGAGATCCTCTGTGAAGAAGAAAGGGTTTGTGAAACTGACACAGGCTGAGGTTGATGACCTGTGCGAGGATTGGGAGCCGGAACCCCTGGCCGTTCCCGTTGATGAGCGCGAGCAATGGCAGCTAGACTCCATACCAGTGAACGAGGCTGCTATCGTAGCCCATGTTAAGCTCCAGGGATACGATAATAAGAAGATGATAAACGCAGCCACCCTAAACTTTCTGGATCTCGGTTCAAACGAATACATCAAACATGAAGTACAAAAAGTGATAAGAAACACAGGTGTTGGTGCGTGTGGCCCACCAAACTTTTACGGAAATCAAGATATCCACATCAAATTGGAGAATGATTTGGCACAGTTCTTTGGCTCTGAAGGGTGTGTCCTGTACGGTCAAGATTTCACGACAGCAGGTTCGGTGTTACCTTCATTCTTGAAGAGAGGCGATTTTGTTGTTGCAGATGCGAATTGTAATCTTGCAATCCAAAAGGCGTTACAACTATCAAGAGCAAACGTTTACTGGTATAAACATAACGATATGGAAGATTTGGAGAGAATCATGTTTGCACTTCGCGATGATTTCTTCAAGTATGAGAAACCTATCTCTAGAAAATTCATCGTCACAGAAGGATTGTTTGCAAATGTTGGAGACTATCCAGATTTGAACAAGGTTATTCAACTGAAGGAGAAGTTCAAATTCCGTATCTTTTTGGATGAGTCCCTGTCCTTTGGTGTCTTGGGTAAGAGTGGACGTGGATTACCAGAACACTTTGGAATCCCTCGTTCCAAAATTGACATCTCCATTGCGTCAATGGCGAATGCGTTCAACTCAAGTGGTGCATTCTGCATTGGTGATAAAGTCATGTCCTACCACCAAAGAATTGGTTCTTTGGCTTATTGCTTTTCAGCCTCCTTACCTCCATACACAGCAAGAGCCACTTCCTTGGCATTGGAACTAATCAACAAGGATCGTGAGTATGGCGAATCACCGCTAATGTCCAAGCTGCACAAGTACAGCGGACAGTTGTACGATTCTTTTACAAATGATAAGAAGCTGGAAAAGTTGGTTATAATCAGATCCGCCAGAGAATCATCTGTATTGCATTTACAAATCCATCCAGACATCAGACTTCGTCTGGGACTACCACTCTCGTATACCGGCTCAGGCTCGGAGATGGAGAAGCGTGTTAAGAAAGGTTACAGCGACAAGTTCATCGAGGCCCTGAACAACGAACAGTTCCTCCTCCAGAGCGTTGTTAACCAATGTCTCAAGCAAGGCGTTGTTGTTATGAGACCTGCATATTCATGGGCCCAAGAGATTGCACCTCTAGTACCACACCTTCGCGTATCGGTTAACGTTGGCTTGAGTGAGAAGGAGGTTAAGGAGATCCACAAGGTTGTTTCAAACGCTATTCAGAACGTGATTAAAGACATCACCCTCGAAGAGTTTGAGACCCAGTTGGAAGCGAAATGATCACAGGCCTCGCACGTATACAACCACTCATATACACACATATATATATACTTATACGTAATTATATTCCCCCTAATAATACTAATCTCTCCATTCCGTCATAATCCCAATCGCCCCAACTCCATCACCGTGACAACAAACGCGGTTTTGAAAGAAAATAACGTTTCCAGAACACCGTAGATGCACACGTCCGCTTGGCCAAATCAAACAACAAAAGAGAAGAATTCTCGGCTTGCACCGCGCTTTGCACCGACGCGAAAACCCGAGGCACTGCGGAAAAGCGAAACGAGGCTGTAAAAAGTGGGCTATGAAGGCCATCTCTGCGTGGAATTGCTGGAAACTTTGGCAACGCAGTACCCACGTTAGTAACCACGGTGTAAATGACACGGCTTTACAAGCAAACAAGCCGAAATTGGACTGGAGGTTGGGGTTTTGGGCAGGAATTTGTTCTTTTACTGGCTGTGTTTCCAGGCTTAGAGGGAAGAAGAGAAAAAAAAATTTAGATTTTGAGTGTTGGTATAACTGGCGTGGAATCACCGTGGTTTCCTGTTTATTTTGGGTGAGCGAAACAAGGAACGCAAAATTTTGTTTATTTATTTAAAGAAACAGAACAAAACAAAGGGTGTAACAGAGAAAGCGGTCTACTTCATGAGAAAGTGATCTGTGTTTTATTTGTTTGTGTGTGTGTGCTTTCAACAGGATATTGACGTGTACAGCTTTGTGTCTACTCTCATTGAACTACATCTATACGAACAATGGCTATCTTCAGAAAGAAATCTGCAGCTTCCCAAGGATCCGGGGGCTCTGGTGGTAAAGCACAAGACGTTCATCTAACCAAGGAGGATGCTCAACACTATAAGGTGCGTACTGGCTCGGTCCATGATCCCATTTTACAAGCGGTGAATGAGGCACAGCCCTTTGAGAACTCCATCCCTGCTGATGTTTCCCATGACGGTACACAGAGACAATCGTACTCTGCAATGTTGCAACAACAGGGGATGTTTGACGTGTTTGGACGTCCAATATCCAAGCCCGACATCTCGAACCCGACTAGAGCAAGAGACGAAAGACCGCTGGACACGATTAGAAGTTTTGAATACGCAATCACGGGAGATCAGAGTTACAGGGATCAGTTGGAGTCTGAGCAACTCGGGTTCAGGGTGAGACAGGACTTCCCAAGATTTGGTTCTAATCCATATGGTAACGATGGCTATGACGAAGCTGGCGCAACAAGCTACGGTCATAACGGCCCAGTCCACAGCTTCACAGGTGGGGAACAAGGTGTCTATGAAGCACCTGAGCGTAAGGAGGAGCCAAAGAAGAAGAAGCGTGGACTATTTGGTAAGAAGAAGAAATGAGTGACATGGTGGATGGTGGTGATGGTTATGGTTTGTTTTAATTCTCCTTTTCTTTTAATAGTCTTCTCCAAATATATATATACCCAGTTTTTGTTAAAGATATCCAGATACATCTGTCTTGTTATAATGAAATGATTATAATATTGTGGATGGTATAATATAATTGTAACCACAATATAATATAATATTCATCTAGGTTGCCTGATTTGGCTGTTTGTCCTTCAGTCTCGCGATAGAAACCATTGAGAACGGCTATCGAACACTACATTAATATCCAAAATTGTACAGGGGAGGTTGCACTGATTACAATGACTGTCGATAGCGATACGCTGGTTATCAAGAGAGTTAGGGCCTCTTTTGAAAGCTCGAAAGTGGCACATCTTGATGGATTGATCCTCAACCAGATAGAGAGAGCATATAGTTGTGATTCCCCGATATCAATGCTTCGCATGTCGGGTGCATCCGTGGATATCACAGAGACGAGGACCCAGGGAAGGCATCTATGTATAGAGCTTGGTGGCTCGACGCTAAGGATAGGCATAGTGGAGTTCCATAGCGACTCTGGGGACTTCAAGATGGTGGCTGGGAAGAGATGGGACATTGATGAGAGCTTGAAGCTCGTCAACGATGAGTTCTTTGAAGACATAGTTATGAAGTGTATTGAAGATATCGATTTTAAGGCTGCTGGTGAGCTGCCACATTCCGTGTGTATCACATGGAGCTTTCCCTTGGATCCCAAGGGCAGAATCATTACAATGGGCAAAGGCTGGACTTTGGATAAGCAGCTGGAAACATCACCATTGCATAGCGTATTCAAAGCTGCATTTGATAAGCATGGCGTTCGAGTGGATGTGAAAAGAGTTGTTAATGATAGCATCAGTTTGATGATGTTTGCATTAACAAAAGGTTCCAATATGGCGTTGGTTTTGGGTACTGGTGTTAACATGTGTCTCGCGAGGGACTCCACTCTCTATAATGTTGAGCTGGGTTTCTTTGGGTCCCTTGAACAACCAACGGAGTACGATTTACTGTTAGATGAGAGGTTTAGCACCATGAAGGAGGCATTTCTTACTAACAATTCAGCGTGTCTGTTCCAACCTTTTGAAATGCTCACTTCTGGAAGATACTTGGGAGAGTTGCTAAGACTAGTATGGATAAGCGAGCCAATTAATTTGCACTGTCCGTTCAGAGAGCCATTCTCAATAAGCGGCGAGCAGTTTTGTCTCTTGTTGAACGAACCTGGTGTTATCGGCTCCATTGCACATATTATACTGGAAAGAGCAGCGTATTACGTCCAAAGTGCTATTAGAGCACTACACTTATGGGCTACACGACACCATTTGGGAAAACCATTCACCATTCACTATACCGGTTCATTCTTGCATAATTGTGCTGAGTATCAGCGTCTTATCCTTGAAGAATTCCAAGAGTTGACTTTGATCCATGTTGAAACGCCAATGGCTGGTGCTGCTGTTGGACTATTTGATTACAACCACGCACATACACACACACGCGAGAATAAGTTCAATCAAGACATTCCACTGTGTTAAGCAGACGAGACAGCCTTTGTCGAGCTATTCGTCTCTTGGGCAGCAGCCACTGGCTTCTTTGCACCGTTGAGGATATAATCGACAATCTGTGAAGGGGAGTCGCCTTCTTTCAATCTATACTGCGTGATTCTTGTCAATTGCATCCCGGCAGTGAGCGCAAGGAAGAAGTTGACAGAGGCAAGCAGATAGTTCTTCGGTTTGATCACAAACGACCAACGGGTCCAGATGACTCCCGTGGCTAGAAGAGACAAGTTCTGGGTACCACTGACGGTTTCGACTGGACGGAAGGTGTCGTTAATACCGGCAAACACCAAGGCCCATTTGAGCACTGGAGCCTATACGGCGGGTTAGTTTCTTTAGAGCCTTTTTTCCTGGTTCCAAGGCCTTGCAGTCCCTCCACGGTGCTTCAACCACACACACACACTGAGAGAGCATGAGAGAGACACACACGGCCTACGAGAGGCGTATACATACCCAAAAGTGAATCGTCTTTGGCCCCGTTTCTGAGTTGAGAAAGCGTCTGAAAGCTGATGATCCTGCACTAGCCATGGTGTTCTACTTCTGAAGCGTTATACTGTTGAAATGATCGAGATGAGTGTAACAAGAGAGATCGATGTTGAACGGGCCCAATTCTTCACTTCCTTAGCCGATCCGAAAGATGAGACTGAACGATTATTGGCGTAGGGCTTTTTTTTTATGTGTGTGTGTGTGTACGTTTTTTGCGGGCTTCTCTGCTGGTTTTAAAAGGAGAACTTCCACTTTTTGCTGGCCTGGTTGGTCTTCTGTCACTGCGTGTGAGTGTGGGGGGAAGCGAACCGTTGTAGCTTTTCTCTCTCTGTTTAAAATTTTGTGGGCAGAATTTTTTTTGTGGGCGGAAATCTTCGGCGGCCTGCGCTCCTTGGGGGTACGAGCCGAAGGCGAAAAAACCGTTTGTGCGTGTGTGTGTTGTTAGCCCTTCTTTTTTTACGTGGGGAAACCAGCGCTTGTGGGAGACTGTGAGTATTTTCAGCGGGATGTGTGATTGCAAAGTCGTGGGGCATGGGCGCCTAAAACAGAGGCCAGCGCCTACAACAGAGGCCAGGGCTTTTGAAGGAGAGTCGCTAGGCAGAGAAGACGTTTTGGAAAAAAAGTCCCAAGAGAGCCCGAGCACAGGTCGAATAGCTGTTGTTTGGACTTTTTTGTTGGGCGCGTGGTACGCTGTGGGCGAGGCCATGTGTGTGTTTCAGGGACTGTGTGTTCCAAGGGACTATGGGACTACCGTGCTTGGCTGTTGGGAGTCGACTGTGTAGTGGTGGCAACAGAAGCGATGCCTGTCTAGTACAAGTGATGGTGAATGTAACGGTTGTAAGCGAGCATGCGTGAAGACCGTAGAGGTATATACCGTATTGGGCTAGACCGCATCCGGACACCAGGGTAGTCTCTGGGCGTGCGCCTACCGCTCCCAGGGGACTATTATACGGACCAGGGACTCGAAGTACACACTGTACGTCGAATGGGGACTACATCTACGGAAAGGGGGACTCAAGGCATAGGTTATACATGAATTAGAGACTACGCGTAGACGCTATACAACCTCAACATTAGGAGTTCACGCCCAGACTAATCAGCCCACTTCTCCTTCGTGACGATGGCCTTCACCTTCTTATCCATGGCCTCAAGGTCGTCAACCAAATACCTCTTGAGCTCGTTGTCCCTCTTGCCCCAAGTGTCGTAATCACGTCTTAGATCCTTGATCTCTGGTTTCAAGAGATCCTCGTTCTTAAAGCTCACTATGGCCCTCTCTTTACGCTCAGCTTCCAGCAGCTCCATCACCCGCTCTTTGCTGAGGGAAACGTCCAACCGTTCACCACTCGAAAGCTCGATGTTGGAGATCTTGCCCAGGGACTTCTCCAGCTCCAACACCTGTAAACTCTTCATCCTCTGCTCAAAGAAGATCTTATTGTTCTTACTCACATGTGAGTACGAAGTCTCCTCCAATAGCGATAGCTCTTTCAGCTTGTCCATATACGCTTCGTGGAACCTCCTCTCAAGATCGAGTAATTTGGCACTTCCTTGAGCAAGAGGTAGCTGGTTATGCCTCAAGGCCTTGAGCAGATCGGAACACTGCTCCCTTGCGCCTTCGTCATCGGGTTGTATGGAATATAACGCTATAAGTGAATCTATCGACTCTAATGCCTTAGAAAACTCGGTATCCAATAGCTCATTCTGCTCCACCAGCAACGACGTTGAAGGATCTTGGCTCTGTATAGCAATCGGCTCTTCACTTTGTGAGTTTGTGCTCATTTCGAATTCCCCGAGTTCGCTATTGCCTTGTTATCGCTTTGTTGTTGGTGATGTTTGTTGTGTTTTTTTTTCACAGTTTTGTTTATGTCAAACATCAACAAACAACAACAAACATCAACAAACAACTGCACAGAACCACACAATGGACGTTGAAGAGCTTCGTCAGAACCTTCGCCACTCGGTGAACTTACTCGGTGCGTTGAACCTCACGAGGGCGGCGAAGTGGGCTGGTGAAGCGCTCGTTGGATTAAGAGAACCAACAGAGGAGGTAGAAACATCTGTTAAACATAAACAGATACACAACTTCGAAACGTTGCCTCATAGAGAAAGCGACTGTATGATGCTGGCACGAGGGCAGTTCAACTCCAAGGAGTTCAGCAGATGTGCTTACTCCCTACGGAAGTGCCAATCCCCCCAGGCTGTGTTTATGAGATTGCACTCCACCTACATTGACGGTGATAGGAAAAGAGAAGAGGAGAGTCAAGGAATCCTTGGTGCCAACGACTCAAAAGTGACTAATGCCAATGCTCCACATGTGTTGAAGGAACTATCATCGCTCTTGGAGTCCCCACAGTATAGCGATGATCCCTTTTTGTTGTATCTTTATGGTGCCCTTTTACTGAAACAGAAGTCTACAGAGTTGGCAACAGAAACACTAATCAAGAGTATCAAACTGTACCCTTTCAACTGGAGCTCGTGGAGCGAGCTAATCACTTCAATAACGGGCTTGGATGAAGCTCAGCTGATACTCCACGATTTAGAAGTACACTTTGCACATGATTTTAGTGCCTTGACGATGGTCAGAATTGGTAAGATTGTCATTTATCAGGAGTTGTTTCAACACTTTGAACAACTCTTCAAAGATTTACAAGGACTATTAGAGCTGTTTCCAAACTTTGCTTTCATAAAGACTCAAAGCGCATTGGTATCGTACCATGCCCTGGAGTATCAACAAGCAGAGAATACCTTCGACAGCGTACTTCAGCAAGATCCTTACTGCTTGGACGACATGGATACGTATTCTAATATCCTCTACGTTATGGATAAGAAGTCCAAATTGTCATACTTGGCACAGTTGGCAAACGAAGTGGATAAGTTCAGACCAGAGACATGCTGTATCATTGCGAACTATTACTCGTTGAAGTGCGAACATGAAAAGGCCATCATGTACTACCGTCGTGCTTTAGCTCTGAATAGAAACTGCTTAGCCGCGTGGACATTAATGGGCCATGAATTTGTCGAGTGTAAGAACTCACACGCTGCAATTGAATCATATAGACGTGCTATTGATACAAACCCTAAGGATTTTAAAGCATGGTATGGTTTAGGACAAGCGTACGAAGTGTTGGATATGCATCTGTACTCATTGTACTACTACCAACAAGCTTCCATTATCAAGCCACATGATAGAAGAATATGGATTGCCTTGGGCCAATGTTTCGATAAGTTGAAAAAGGTTGAGGATTCGATAATGGCGTATAAGAGGGCTCTTTCGCTATCCGAATACATCGACCTATCAATAGTCTATAAATTGGCACTATTGTACCAAACACTCGGCCAAGAAGCAGAGGTCTATGCAAATATGAGAACCATATACGTTGAAGAAGTCAACACCGAGCACCACAGTGATGAGACAGCGAAGGCCAGAATATGGCTCGCTAGACATGAGATGAAGCAGGGAAACTATAGTGAAGCATATTCCTACGCGGTGGACTTGACGTATGGAACCAGTCAGGAGATTGAAGATGCAAGAGCCATAACCAGAGCTGCAAGAAACAAGATGAATAATTGACTAATTCATAATGCTACAACAAGTCAAATTCTAAACATTTTATAATCATAAAAAAAGCACATAAAAGCATCCAATATCATAGATGGTCTAAAAAAGAGTGGTGGGTTTTACATAATGTAGAAGTTACCGTGCAAGTTGAACTTGTATGGCACATCAGCAGAGGATGCAACCTTTGGTGGCTCTCTCAATGGGAAACCTTCCAAGCTGTTTGCATACGTAGCGACAGAGTGAGCAATGAGTTGGGTATTCGTAAGGAATGCATCCCAGTTCAAGTTCGTAACATCATCACACAAGGCGTGGTAACACTTGTCCAAGACTTCACCGTTCTGTGAGTTCTTACCTTCAGCACCAGCAGCGATACCACCAGCAGGGATACCGGTTTCGATGAAGCCGACATAGTCTGAGCGACCGTCGAATGGAATCAAAACCCATGGCAAGCCCTTGGACTCGTAGTAGTCGATGTAGAGTTGTTTCAACTCCTCAGAACCAGGTGGGTTCAGCTCATTAGAACCGTTGTAAACTTGGTACTCAAAGTTTGGAGAAGCCATCATGTCATAATCCATAAACAATCTGATCTTGGAGTTCTCCAAGGCAGTCAAGTTGTAGGCATAGAAGTTTGAGCCTAACAAGCCTTCCTCCTCAGCAGCCCACCAAGCAAAGCGGACAGCGTTGTTGATCTTGAAGTTTGTCAATTGAGCTGCAACGTTCAACAAGGAGATTGTCCCAGAGCCATCATCGTTAATACCAGGGCCAGCCTCGACAGAGTCTGAGTGGGCACCAAGGGCAACGATGTTATCCTGGTCACCATGAATGGTTGTGGCGATGATGTTCTTGGTCTTGATGAAACCAACGTAAGCAGCGATGAACATGTTGATCTTCAGAGGAACACCAGCGTTCTTTTGAGCAATGAGCGACTCTGCCAAGGTCTTTGAGATACCCAAGGTGCCCACTGTGGTGTTTGTTGGAGTACCAAGAGTGCCTGTGATGATCTCATCAGACTCTGGGTCGTAGATAAGAGCAGCACTGGCACCCCATTTACCAGCCAAGCTGGACTTGTTTCCGAAAGGACATTCACCTCTCTTGATCAAGGCAACGGTGTTTGTCGACAGAGAAGCGTTCAATGGCGCGTAATCGATGTCTTCACATCCCAAGTTATCGATGACAACCAAGTCTGCCCAGTAGACGTGGGCAGCAGGCGTCAATTGGAACGGCTTCTCGTCCAACACCTTGACACCGTTGACTGAGAGCGAGTGGTTGAAGACCATTCCGTTAAGAGCCTTGAACTCCTGCTTCTCATACGTGTAGTAGTCAGACATGTTCTTCAACTGTTTCTCAATCCAGCCCAAGGTCTTGTAGTGGCCTCCAGAGCCGATGACCCTGGTTGGATGGCCATACTCCTTGACAGAAGCATTGGCAATGGCAAAGAGCTCTAGCGCACTGGCATTCAACGCTTCGTGTGTAATCAACGCCTGGAGAGACTCGGAGTCAACCAATGGCAGTGCTTCGTAGGTGCTGTTGTCAGTTGGCTTCTTGCCAACTGACGAGAGCTGCTGTGCAATGTCTACAACACGCTCCTCTGTGGAAATCAGCACTTGTTGGAGAGCCTCTTCCACAATGGAAGGAAGGATAAACGCACTGGCAAGAGACGCACAAAGGAAAGTATACTTCATCGTTTGGTGAGCTGCTTGTATGGAGACCAACAGTGACAAACCAGGGGAAAACACCGTGCTATCGATACCTTTAAGTACTCCAATGGCTCACTATCAGAGAAGTGGATAGAAGGGCTGCCTCAGCAGGCCTGGGCATCTCCGAGGTGACTGGCTTTGTGGCCGAAAACGGAAACTTTCCGCGTTTGGACGTTTCTGTGGTTTCCTCAACCACCGGCACAGAGTTGCGTCAACGTCTCCAATGGCAAGTTCCGGGACGTAATTTGCAGCTATCAGTGGCGGATTGTTTCTATCTACGCGTAGTGAGATGGGTTGCATATGGTGCATGTTGTCATTTGCGTGAGTATTTGGCTATTTTATTGTTGTGTAGACGAATTTGGAATCTGCTGGCGTCGTTGCTGAGTGACAAGACTGAGAGCGTCACCGGGTCACGTCAAGTCGGGTAGTTTCTCTCTGCGTAGTGTGTGTAGGGTCTGGATGAGGCTGTTTCTGAGCTCCTCGGAGCCCTCCGTGGAGCTCTTGACCTGTTTCTCGAACAGCTGGTAGACGTCATAGTTGTCGTGGTTGGACAATTTGGAAACGTCGATGCCAAAATTGGTCAGGGAGGACTCGTGTGCAGCAGAGTTCTGACGGAGGATAATTCCCTCTATCAATGCAGCCAATTGGCCCTTATTCTTCAACAGCAGCTCCGGCTTGGTCTGCACAATCTCGTCCACTATGGATTTGATCATCTCCAGCAGCTGGGCATGTGTGTCTGTCTGTTTGAACTGTTGCAGTAGCTCATCTCTCTTTGCATCAAAGTACCCTCTACGCTTGTACAGCACCTCGAGGGTCTTTGCGTCTTCCTCGTTCGACGACATCGATGTGTGTGTATATAAAGAAAACCACCAATTGCTCAATCCTCCCACCTCTCGATATACAAGACGGACACGGCCTATTTCGCCTAGTGTGGTGTACGGCCTGTTCCACTTTCTATCTATGGAAAGCGTATCGAAAAGATTACACGGGGAGACGCAGCTAATGTATGTACTCGGTATGTATGGCAACCCTCCTGGATGACTCCTAATTGGGCACTATCTCTCTTCCCTCGTTGATATCTTATCTCCCGTGGTGGTTGCACCAACGGCCCAGCGAAGTTGAAAAGTTTCAGCTTTGAGAAGGGGGAAAAAGCTGTGTGTTATCAGGTACCGGATGACGTCATCTGCTGGTGTTCGGGTGATTACATGTCCGGGTGGCTACATGTCCGAGTATTCCTGGTGTCAGGATGATTACATGTCCGGGTGTTTCCGTGCTTCTCAAACTTTAAAGTTGTACACGAGGCTACATAGAATTTCAAGGTGATGGGCTCGTTTCATGTTGATGAGGTTGGAGGTATTAATAGGGCCATCTAGTGATTTCACTCGGTAATCCCATCGTTCTAGATCCACAATCTATTGTGCAAATTATCTGTAATCATTGGAGCACCGAAGTTGTGTACTTCCTTCCCACAGTCAGGCTTCTGAAGCACCTTAATGATGTCAAATGTTAGCAAGCATAAGGTGAAGCATCGGCGTGGACTGTCACCTTATCTTCGGGAGATCTATTCAACGTTGTTTGAGCAGGTTGGACGCGTACTACAGTGTTCCAAGGATGAACAGCCACTCACCGTGGGCTATAACAAACTGTACAAGTACGTGGAGTTCATCTGCCGTGATAGGCAGCAGTCTCCCTTGGCCACACAGCTTTTCGAAGCCACTGATAGCAGTATCAACTCACTGGTAACACAGGTGCTACTAGGAGAAGGAGACGAGCTACTGAAGAACTTTGTCACCCTGTACGACTGGCTGTACCATCGCTTGGATATACTGGAGAGGATATTCCTCTATCTGGATAGAACGTATCTGCTCAATCACCCCTTGAAGAAGACTATAAAGGAAAATGGCTTCTACACGTTATACACTTCACTCACGATTAGTGGGAAATGGGATGATCTTTACAACAGCTTTGAGCAAATACTGTGTCGAGTACGTCGAGGCGAGATCTCTGACATGTCATTAGAACTCGAGTTCTTTACCAGGTACCATACATTGGCCAAATGGGATACTCTCGATAAGAGACTACTCGAAAGCTCCAGAGCGTACTTTACCGAAGCACACGATTACGTGGTATCAAATATACCACCAGAGAATAGGTTCGAGATCAACTATAGGGCATCTCTGAAGGAATTAGACATGTGGAAAGCGTGTCGAATGAACGATGAGTTCCTCGATGCTATGCACAGGGTACTATGGGATTATCTGATACTCTATAAATATGAAGATGACCTCCGTGAGATTGCAAAGTCGATGTTCCAAACAAATAAGATCAAGCTACTGCACAAACTGTGGAATGAGCTAATACTCAAGAATACACTGGACCAGAGGGAGTATCTTCAGCTGTTTCTACAAGGATTCGCCGATTTTGTCAGCTGGTCAGTGAACAATGTTGTGGACGACTCTGCGATGTCTGAACTTTTGCAGCCACTCATAGACCTCAAGTCTGACATCAGTGAGACAGTGTCTCATTTCAAGAGCCCAAATAAGGTCTTGGTCTATAAGGCCAGAGACTCGTTTCAATCTGCCATATCGAATGGCAAAACATTATACAAGTTGAGTAAGTCAATCGATAACTTCTTCCGTTCAGCAGAGCTTTCCCTTGAAACGAAAAAGGCTTCCCTTGAAGACATACTACTTCTGTTCAAATCCATTCAGGATAAGGAATATTTCCTCAAGATGTGGAAAGGTGATCTCTCAAAGCGATTAATCCAGAGAACAACACCAAGCCTGGAATTGGAGGATAGTATGCTACAGATGTTGGGAAACGAAGTTAATGAGGACATCATAAAACCAATGAGAACAATGGTTCACGACATGACAGAGTCTCATGACTTGGAGCTCGGTTATCAAACCTCATCACAACTGTTAACGACGTCATGCGAATTCCACCCCTTGGTTCTAAACTCTTATTCATGGCCTGTGATAAAAGGAACTGCTGCTCTTCCACCTGACCTCAATTCGTTGATATTGGATTTCCAGCAGTTTTACTTGGACAAATGGTCAGACGATAAGAAGCACAAGCTACAGTGGTGTCCTGCCATGAGCTCAATGGTTATTGAAGCACATTTCCCACATGGTGATAAACAACTACACACCAGTGAATTCCAAGGCTTGGTGCTCTTGTTGTTCAATGATCACGATTCGTTATCGTTTGAAGATATCAAGGCACTTGTACGTATGGATTCTGGGACGTTGAGTGGAGTACTGTACTCCTTGACAAACGGGAAACACAGGATCTTAACAAAGGATGACAATGCTTACTCCATGAACAAGGACTTCAGTGATAAGCGAAAAGTCATCAAACTTCGTCAAGTTCAGATGCGTTTGAGAGGTGGTGATGCAGTTGAAGAAGATGACGAAAGCCCTGGGGTTTCTAACGAGGATAGAAATGAACTCATCAGAGCATTTATTACGAGGCTAATGAAACATAAGGAATCGTATCCACTGGAGGATTTGATCAATGCCGTATTGGAGAAATATATCATTCAAAGACAAGATGTGGAAACACTCATAAGAGATCTCATACAGAAGGACTACCTTGAAAGAGGATTGGACAACTACATCAAATACAAGCCTTGAAGTCTTTTCCAAATTCCATGGAGAGACGTATACCGGTTTAATCATTAATAGTTCATGTTTCTTTACGTTGTCTTTTTGTCTTTTGTTTCTCTGTTATATCGTGTAATTCCACACTTCAATCAGCTTCAAAGATATCGTTTGCATGGATGATTAACTCCTCAACGACTCTTCCTTGGAATGTCATATCACTTGCGTTTAACTCGCCCTTAGGGAATAATGTTGGACCCCAAATAATTCCCAGGTTTCTCTGGCTCATCAAATTAATATCTTGCTTTGCTGAAACCTTTGCCAAGTGTAGGATTAAACTTCTCAGAGTCCAATAGGAGCTATCCGGTAGATCGTACACAACCTGGTGAATACGTTTTAATCTGATGTCCGGTTCTGCAATCTTTACGTATTCCAAGAACTGTGGTGCAGCGGCGTTCGTGAGTAGTCCCTCAGGTAGTGAGCTGAAGTAGTTCTTCAAGAGTGATGCAACAGCATAGATATCACTATCAGTGATGGAATTTGGATTAGGTAATATCAGTTTGATATTTGCAGGGTCCTTATCGATCAGCTCCTTCAACGAATTCACTGTGGCAATATTACCACTAGTTCTATAAATGCCTTCGAGTTCCAATCCATGCTTATCCACAACGTAGATACATTGACGAACCACAGATGGCACCATCTCTCCTTCAAAGTCAATCAATTCACCTATTGGGGTTCCAAAGGTCTTGAAACCAGCTTGTGTACCTGGTGGTAATGGAACATTGTCGTTATTAATCACCGATTGCGGTCTTGGCCCAGTCAATATTGAGCTCTGATCTAGACTCTTCGAATCTGACGGCTTGATTGAAGGTGTGATGGCTGCTGATGAAATTGCAGCTGCAGCTGTGGTTTTCGTGAACGGTGAGTCTACCCTTTGCTTTGGTAACACATTATTAACACCTGTACTGTTGAAGGTTTTGATGATTTTAGGACCTCCGCCCCCAACAACCATAGAAGGATGCTGTCTATACTCAACAGGTATCAACTGCTTATTAGTCTGGGCAGGGTTGACATATTTCAGCAGATATTGATACAGATCACGTTCATTATCAATCGATGACGCAATCGTCTTCATAGACTGGTTGTTTGAGCCCTTCATTGGTGTTATGCTCAGTGCAGTTTGTAGAACAACATCTTCAAACCTTGTGGCATACTTTTGCATCTGCACACACATTGCAATGTCAATCTCAATGATCAAGTCTTTCAACTGTTGCGCAATGCTTGGTCTGAAAGTGTTCAAGAATACATTTCTTAACCCTGTTGACGTTGAAACTCTCTGTCTGTAGTCAGAGTCTGCAGCTTCAATCTTCCTGTGTAAGATCTCCTCTTGTTCACTTGTGGTCTTGGAACCTTTGAGCGTGAACGTCTTCTTAGAAGGATCAGTAGTCTTCACCCTCTCAAATTCAAGACACAGTTGGTCGTACTTGGATTTGGCCTTGTCGGCAGAGGAAATCGAGTCAATCACCTCCTTCTCCTTTCTCTTGAAGTTCTCCTTAACAGATTTTCTCTGTCTTGTGAACGTGGAAGCCATGGAGCTCAACTCATCGTGCATCGTGAACAGCTCCTTGCTATAGGCAGCGGTGTTCACTGCAATCCTCTCTTCAATCTTGATGATCTTATCCAGGTTCATGACAAACGAGTCGTTCTTCAACGACTGCACGTTGTTCTTCAGCACCTCGCTCGTGGATCGGGTGATCTTCTTCAGATGCTCCTCCCGGTCCTGCTCAAGCATCGCCTTCTTACGCACATACTTGCAGAACTCATCGCAGGTGTTGATGCTGCGCTTCAAACGCGTTAGAAGGGCCTCAATCGCCTGATCCGAGTTGAGCGCCTTCACAATCTTCGGCTCCTCTAAAAGCTCTGCTGACGAAGCTGGAACAATCTGACTTACAGAGCTACCGCTCGTTGATCTGCCGTTACCGCCGCCTCCAATACCACCGTTGTTGTTGTTGTTGTTGTCCTCGTCCACGCTCTTCACGCTACCGCTACGCACATTTGCGGGCCCGCCCATTTCGGTCCCCTGTGTAACAGCACTCGTAGGCGCTTTTGACTGTGGGCCTTGTACCGTCAATTGGCTGTTAGCGGAGGCAGACGACACGACACGTCCTCGTTCTTCTTCGCTCATCTCCTTTTCCTTGCAAACGGCCTTGATCTGTGCCCTTTGATTGGTTGTGCTGTTCTTGCCGTTTGCCCACTATGATTGGGTTTCTTGCTGGTGAACGTTAAAACCTTTGGCAAAATGGAGGTTTTCCCCTGCTGTGTTTTTTTTCCCTCTTCTTCATTCCCGTTGTTTTGGTTACCGCGGGAGCGGTGCTGGGTGATTTTTGGCGTGTTTTTGTACTCTGTTGGAATGACGTAAGACTTTTTGTTTTTGTTTTTGTGTTTGTTTTCGTTTCGTGTATGCTTGACTTCCTAATACGGAGACTCTACAAACCATAAAGCATATAAACAAATTACATTCTGTTATGTCCTGAGCAGCGTTATAATTGGAAAGAAGGTCATAAGCTCATTTCTTCTTGTGATCATCGAGGTTAACATTATTGCCGTTATAAGTGCCATTCTCATCGTGTGTTGCCTGGTTCGAAAACGTTCTCACATTGGCACTCAGACCAGAGTTCATTCTCGACAGTGGCAGAGGCGAGTCCAGTCGAGTTGGAAGGTGCTGTGCCTGTTGCTGTTGCTGTTGATGCTGAGCCTGGCTTTGATCGTCTTCACCAAACGGCGACTGTGCCCTGGTCGAGCTGTCTCCAGCATGGATATTGAGACTCAATGACGAAGGGTGTGACAGGTCCAACGATGCCGGTGCCATTGGTGATTGCATTGGAGATGCATACCTCGAGGACTGCGGTGAAGGCTCGTCACGATAAGGCTCGAAGTCACCATCTCCAGACGTCGAGGTACGGATCTGGGGTTCAGCAGCCTGATTGTTGCCTCCCCAGAACGATGACAGCCCACCAAGCAGACGGCCAAATATCCCTGATGAGCTTGCTTGTGATCCACCGTATGCAGTCACGTAGTTGGAGTAAGGCTTGAGCAAGAGAGCCGATCTAGGAGTCAACTCCAGTGATTCGAGCGTCTTCTCCTCGTCATTCACACCAAATGTGACCCTTGGAATGGTTCTGTGGAAACAGTATGGGTCTTCACCATCAGTTCTGTTTTTGTCTAGCCACTCTCGAACATCGTTGAGCGTAGAGGATGACTTGAAAACGTGTTGTAGGGAGTGTCCATCCAGCAAACGTATGGAGAGTGCACATTCAGACTCGTCGTGATCATGGTGGATGTTATCTCTGAGTTCATGCGTAACCTCCTCATCGACGTGGCCTTCATGACGTTCTCTCTCCTCACGTTGCCTACTCCTCCGTTCTTCTTCATCAGCTTTCAACAACCTTCTGATACGATCCCTATCTTCGCGCTCTTTCTTCTTCTTCCGAAGTTGCTCCTGCTGATACCTGTGTACAGACTCCATAGCCGCTTGTTCTTTCAAAGACTTGTACTCCCTCTTTTGTGGGGCTGGTTTGATGGGAGGCGTTGGTGATGCGCTCGCCACAGACGGCGTTGAAGAAGTTGGTGTCGCAGCAGCTGATGCCGAGCCCCGTTGTGATGAACTCATAGGTCCTTGGGACTCAAGTACCGATGTCAACCTCTGTTTGAATTGCTCTTTCTCCACGTCACTCTTTACAACATCAACAACTTGATTCACCTTACAGCAGTAAACACATGGAGGAACAACTTCGCCAAACACCTGCTCAAACATATCACATTCAGGCGAACCCTTCAACAGCTGTAATGCGACGCCCCTGTCCCCTATAAGAGCCATCAACTCATCATCGAGCACGCTATCAATCCAAGTGTTATCGCCTCCATGGACGTAGACAACGAGCACCCTATTCTGCGCAACTGACTCACTAACCGCAGAGGCGACTGATGAACCAAACACTCGGTCTATGGACATCTCTGGAATTACGGGACGGTGGTTCTGACTGCCTGTAAACACGGTCCTGCTCAGTGAAAGAAGCCCTGAAGATCGTGAGTTGTTGTGTGTGTGTATTTATGTGAGTGCGGATATCATGGAGCGTTCGGCAAGTGGTTAATCCGAACACCGACCCTCAGCTTAGTAAGCATTACATAATCAATCCACATATGTACTACTTCATTTTATAGGAAGGATGAACTGCTCAAGGTAGCAATCATTGATCTATGTAGACAGCTTCTCTGCTCTGCACCGTGATCTGCTTAAAGAACCGTCTCCATTCCAGTGGATCACCTTTTGTCTTTACAAATTCAACGGTCTTCAGCTTCAAGCCTGGTGTCCTTGACACCTTTATGCTTCCACGTAGATACATCTTCCTTCTGTCAACTGTAACGACGCTGATCTGGATAGGATGCGATTTCAGGTTGTGCTCTGTGATGTTATCGTAGTGGAAGCCAGCAGTGGAGATGCCACTTCTGTTCAAGGAAGAGAGGAGGATGGGTATCAAGGTCTCTATGGGTTGAATTGAGAAGAAACGTGTTAGTCTCTCAGCATTGTGTAGAACCAAAGCAGACTTCTCCAGTTTGGTCTTGTCGCTGGCAAATTGCAGCATTGCCGGGTCCTTTGATATGACGTTGAAGATACTCTCCCTCTCAGTGGTTAGGGAGTTCTTCATCACCTCACGGTCATACTCTGTAAACTCTTGCTGTGTAGCTGGTAAGTGGAAGGACTCTTGGTCGTCCAGCATTGCTGCAATATCAGCGACAGGCTGAGAAGCTGTAAATTGGCTTTCCAAAGAACCATATTTATCGTTAGAACTGGCAAGCTTGTGTTCATCATCACCCAATCCAATATGCAACTTCTCAAATAGTTTCGAAGTGAGCAAATACGTATCTTTACACATTCCATCTGGTGTTGAAAAGTTGTTGTCTCTATTGACCCATGGATGTGCACGTATCTTATCCATGGAGCTTCGCTTATCGACTTGAAGTTTCAGCATCATTCTCAACAGTGATAATATCAGAGGACTAAACCTGTTCCAGGGAGAATGGTTCACCTTACCATCATTCTTCAAGAAGTCGTAAAACAGATAATCGTTCTTAGTGGGCTCGTCCCATGGAGTCTCACCAGTGAGCATCACAAACAGTACGACACCACATGACCATATATCTGTGAGGGCAGGATCGTATTTCCCTGAGACAATCTCAGGTGCCATATACGGTGGCGAGCCACATGGGGTCGAACATGATCTCCTTGACCCATCTTTTCTCTTGAAGACAGCTGCCAATCCAAAATCTGCGAGCTTCAAATTGCCATGCTCGTCCAGTAAGATGTTTTCTGGTTTGATATCTCTATGCGCCACGCCCTTCTGATGGCAGAACTCCACGGCGTTGATCATCTGTTTGAAGAAGAAGTGAGCCACTTGCTCGTCGACCCCGATATCCGGCTCGATCTTGTCGAACAGATCACCACCACTTGCAAGCTCCATGGCGACAAACAGCCAATTCGAATCAGTACCGAAATGTAGCACTGATATCACATTGGGGTGTCCAGAGCACTGCCTGTGTAATAGGACCTCTCTGCCGATATCATCATCTGAAAGACCGTGCTTATGGCTTATCTCTCTATGTATGAACTTGATGGCAAACACCTGCCCTTTCATAGTGGCGGATTTCACACTTTACCAGAACGTTAGTATATATATCTCATGGCAAACATCAGATAACGGGTCACACATACATCGCAAACGAACCTTGTCCTATGGTATTGCCATACTGTACACCTTCGATCTGTGGCAACGGATCGAGCTGTGAGAGCCTGAAGTTGAAGGACATTGCAATGTGCTCTTAGAATGTTTCAAAATCAAAGCAATAGGGCGTACTTGTCGTGATTTGTGTGTTTTTCTGAATGGCGTCCTTGAAGAGTTTCTTTGTTTACCTTTTCCCACTTTTGGTTGTTTCTTCATTTATTGTCTCGAGACTTACATAGACCTACTGTTTTGGGAAGTCGAGGAAGTGTATATCCGTTATACCAGGATTTCTTCAATGATTAATAGTTCTTCTTCCTCTTCTCTTCACCACAAGGATGGATTAATTACTGGATATTTGACCTCTTTAACGTCTTCTTCTGTCAATTGTGCCTGTTCTGATGTCCATAGCATGCTACGCAATCACTCTTTGAAGTTTCCAAGGCGTAAACCGGTATCATCAGGTCCATCGGCATCACCAGCACAGCCATCGCCTTATGCAGAATCAACCATTGCTGGAGACGATGATGCAAGCTATGGTGATGCGAGCTATGAAGATTTGGTCTCAGAGCTGAGCTCGTTAAGAAGCTCGAACCCAAACCTACAACCCTTGTGCTCAAGGGCTGAGGACGAATTGGAGAGGAAGCCTCAACGGCCCATGAGTCTCGATGCCACAACGGCAGCTCGCTCTTCAGCGAGCCTATCAAATAGGTCCAGCTCTTCGAGTCATACAGGAACATCTTCTATAAGACACTCAGTGGGATCACCGCTCGACCTGAGACGGAAGAGTAACAAGGTCAGTAGACATAAGACTCAGAAGTTTTGGAAGTACCATATATTGGAGCTGGGTACATCTGATCTTTACTTGACAACAAATCCAACTCAGAGGCACCTGATGTGTCGTAACGCTCCAAGTATCCACGTGCAAGTTCAATTCCCTCAAGGCTCGAAAGATGGGGCTCAGGGTTTCAGAATGGTGTTCCGAGATGAACTGGAGAACTCTGTATTTATGACTATAACGAAGAGACAGGATGCTAGCTTCGTTGTTGATGGGCTGAAGAAGTTCGTGCTTGACGATGAAGGAGAAGTAGAGCCCGCACAGGACTTCATAGCAAAGCATTTCATGTGCAAGGAGGTTCCAGTTGATGAGTTTAAGCGTGTGAGACTTGAAATGGGGGATGTTAAGCCTATAAGGTATCAAATACTCGACACTAACTTGACTGTTGGCTCCGTTATACGTCAAAGACAATTCAGTACGAAGTTGAAAAATAAACGGTTTGTATATTGTCAGCGAGTCTCTCACACTACGCTCTCATTGTTTAGACCACATGAACTGAGGTTGAAGAAGAGAGTGTTATCCAAAATGAATAGGAAGTTAAACACAAATTCCACGGTATATCATCAAGAGAGCGACTTGGCGGACTGTTCCACCTATTATTCGCCTGAAGATGGGCTAACTTCCAAGACACCACTTGATGATTGTCCCAATAGCGACAAGCTGGGCTGGATCACAATATTTGAAGATGAATCCTTACACACAGTTGGTGAATGGGACACTGTCCTTGGGATGACATTAGCAGTAGGTTATTCAAAGACATTGGAAAGCAAATAAACAATGTATCTGTTCAGTTTTTTTGGCATGGGAGGGATACATCTAGTTGTGTAGTGGTTGATTCTCTTGCTCTATCTTCTCATTCACATTCTTCTCAGGCTGCTTTGAAGGTGCAATTTCCAATCCTTCTAGTTTTTTGGCAATCTCTTCTGTTTCCTTATCCTTTGATGTCTCTTCTGCTAGCATCTTCGCCAGTTCCTCCTCTACCTCTTCATCATTTACTTGCTCGTCCAATCTGGTGATCTCCTCAGTGATCTTATCAGCTGCGTACTTCTGATCTTCGATCTCATCCATTATTGCCTCAACACGTTCTACACCACCTAACTGGGTGTTTAAGCTCTTCAGAACAACAGAACCTTTCTCCAAGGCGTTGAGCAATTGTAAGTTTGAGGATGATTCGTCAATCTTGTACATCACCGACTCTAACTGAGTTAACGATGCTAGCTGTTTGCTCAAAGATTGCTCTGCAATCTTTTTAGATCTGAGCAGGTTTAAAGAGAGCTGTTTGTTGCTCTTATTAGCCAAAGATTGCTTCAGTTTTACGCTTGTGCTGTCAATCTTTGATTGCAGCTCGTTATTCTTGTCCTCTAATCTCTTTATAGTGGTTTTGATCTCACATATACCAATATCCTCTGGAGTGATTTCATCCTCTCCAAACTTCACAATGCCATCTCTAATCTGCACCTTGTGAAGGTCTCTTTTGAGGAATGTCAGCAATACTTCGTAGTCCAAGTCAGACAGTTGCCTCTTGACCCCTTCAACTGCTACTGGGTGTTCATTCAAAAAATGTCTAAGCTGGTCTTTCTCAAACAAGAGCTCATGACGCTTGTTGGATATCAGTTTGAAGAGTTCCTTCGTGTACCCCTCGAGCATGGATTTATTCACAAGCTTATCCGCTTTCAGCCCCTTCTTATCACTCAGCTTATAGCTTGTATCCCATACGAACCTGTTAATGGCCCATGACACCACAGGCTTCACCCAATGTTTAGCGTATATCCCATCATGCGATGACGTCCATACAGACCAGGGAATCAAATCACCGGCCTTGACCATTGTTTCCAACACCAGGTCAACACACATCGGCTTGCCGTGGTGTGCCAACGTCAATTCATCCAGCAACCCCGTGGTATCCAATACAAAGCAATTGGAGAGGTGCCCGCCATGGAACAACTGTTGAATAAGCAACTTCCACGCGATAAGGTTGGCCTCATAGCCGTCCGGGTTGATCTGCTCCAGCTTCTTGAAGTCTGAGTACAATGATGGGATTCTCGTCTCTGTGAAGAGTTTGTTCTGTGTTATTGCGTCCTGGATCATTGTCTTACACGCCGTGGGTTCTTCGCTGAGCGTCGTTCCCGCTGGCGCCCTGTGGGCCATAAAAGTGTTGATGTTTTTGTTTTCCCGTGCTTTGCCACAGAAATAAACAACAACAACAACAACAACAACAACAACAACAACAACAACAACAACAACAACAACAAATGGCTAACGAGCAAGAGCGCTTCCTTAAAGAGATCCAAAACCAGCTAAGCAGCGCGCTAGAGAACAAAGAGCTCGACGATGGGTACTTGGAGTCGGCTACGGATCGGCTTTCACTGGATAAATCACTCTGGGATCATCAGGAATCGTTGGCTGTTATAGCACAGCTGGCTGTTCGGCTGCTGAATGTTGGGAAGGACTACAACCTAGAGGCTGTACTATCGTTGCTGGATGTGCTCCTCAAGGCCTTGCCCTTTGAAACAATCATATCGTTGTTCCCCGTGGAAGCCATCGCCACAGCACTGCAATCGCCTGTACCTCAGGTTCAGTCCCTGGGGTTGAAAGTTGTGGGCAAGGCCCAGCCAGTTGATATCATCGCCAATACTGAGCTTATTCCACTCTGTGTTGAATTGTTTGCCAATGAAGGCTCAACTGTTGGCGTTGTCAACGATTTCGAAAAATCCATGACGGTGTTGGTGACTGGTGAACTGATACGCAGAAGGCTGTTGAGTTCACAGGTGTTGGGGACGCTACGTCGCATGCTGGCTAGTGTGAGTCTTCGTATGAGATTGAACGACCTCCTCTTGAAACTGTTCCAATACGTGAAACCGGGTGAAATTCCAGATGACTTGTACCAGTTTGACAAATGGCTTGACGATGACTTTTGGATCGTTTCCACAATTGATTTTTACACAAGCCTACTAGAACTGGGGAAGAACTGGATTGTGGATGATATTTCTCAATCCATAGTGAGCTTATCAAAGGAATTCTGCTCGCATGAACAGAGTACAGCTCATTATACCTTGAACGGGTTGCTTGGTGCCCTTTCAAGAACATCTATGGAATTAACAAAGCAAGTTGACGATGAGTCTGTTCACATATCGATTGAAGACACTGATCTACTTATAATGTTGAGCCCTGAATACATTTATGAGTATCGCAAGGATATAATCAAATCTCTGGGGCCACTTTCTGATCAAAATGCTGCAATTTATATCTCACTCATGGGCTCTGAAGGCGCGTTTAAACTGGCTGAACCTCAATTCCATTCAGGCTATCTCTCGAGATGTGACTATTTGAACTTTTTAATTTTCGCCTTGGGACTAACGTCCCATTCGTATACAAAGGCATATCTATTGACAAGTGCACCAAGTATAATGAATCGGATATTGGAACCTGGAAACAGAATCATTGAACCTGATTCCTATGAGCTGCGCAGAAGGTGTCTATCCAATCTCATCCAGGATGACCGTGAGTTGGGTGTTTGGAAGCAAAAGGTGTTCGCCGTTTGGCGTTCTATAACACAAGGTCAAAGCTTTAGGCCTGGTGTTGAAATCATGGATACCTCGCTATGACAGTGCACAGCACTGTAAGGTGTTTATACATTTATGCCAAGAACATAAACGTTACCATTCCTCTTTGTAAGCCAATTCACTACGGGGAGAGGCACTCTCCACGAGTTCTACACAAGAGACGTCGCCTCGTTGGTCAAATTAAAAGAGTCATCATATTTGTCTTCATCAAGCGTATTTATGTCTGTGTATGTAAACATGGCATCAGCTTCACTTCACTGGGGCCACCCCAGTGACAGAGAGAGCAATTCCACTGGCGTCACCAGCTACACCACTCACTTGGAGCAGGTACAGTTGTCTGGTGGACAGGAGCACGAGGCTCCACAGGAACATTTGGAAGCACAGGTGCAAGCCTTCTTAGGCTCTGGTGGAGGACAAGTGCACTTCTCACAGGAACAAGAGGTTCCGCATTTGCATGTAGTTGAGGATGGATCAGAACAGCAGCCCATTGTAGAGTATCGATATCTTTGTTTTAGTTGTTGAAGTATGGAGAGAAGGCAAAACGGGAAGAGAAATTAGGGGTCTGGCATCCCTTTATATATTCCCATTTCACGATAATAAAATTTCAACTCCGACCAGCACAAACATCGCAGAGGGTCATCGCAACAAAAAAATCAGCGAACTCGAAGCTGCGAGTTTACGTAATCAGACATGGCAATGGGGCCAAGCTTATGTAAGCATACATAGTGGTAGGGGCACATACGTATACCGACACGCTCACGGAAGCGAGAGCTGTTTTCGCTGGTGCGATGAGGCTCAACTGGTGAAGGTGGCGAAGAGTTATTAGTGCTGATTTCAGCAATTGTCTCGTGTGAAGTTGGCCAATTGAGTACGATTCGCTGGACGGGGTTTGTAATGTGGACGAATATTTAATGGTCAGGCCTCTTCTTAGGGCAAAACCGGTGCTGTCATTAGCCGGAGTGTAATCTTCTTACTGCGTCCTATGTATGTGGGCACCAAAGTACAACAACATCTACAGATGACGCGTGTGTGTGTTCCAACATGCCACTGTTTGTTACTGTGTGAGGCCAATTGGTGACGCTTTTGTGTGACTGTTGGCTCCATTGATTGTGTAGATATGCCACAAAGCATCTATGGTATGATTCTGTTGATGTAGGGGTTCTACAGCCGTCATCATCATCATCATCATCATCACTGGTTTTCCACACCGATGAGCTTCTCTAACCTCGATGACAGGTTCCAGTGTATGGTTCACGAATTGCGCAACGATACGGACTGGGTTAACTTCAAGAGGTCTTTGGTGAGGGCTCCCCAGATCATTAGACAGAAGTTGAGCACTGGTGGTGAGCAGTTACCGCCAGATGAGACGTTTGACCTGCTACATAGCAAGTTCATGGTTGTGGAGCAGCTGGTGAAAACATTGGACACGGAAGTCTCCAAGTATACAGTGCTTACGAAGTTGTTTCTACTCCATTCTGTGGGCATTGCTAAGGGCTTCAGCACAGTATTTGAGCCATCTTTGTCAATATCACCGTTAACAGCTTCGTCAGCAGATGCTAGGCTGCACAAGTGCTTTGAATTGACGGTGGTGATGGATGAGAGCTTGAGGTCGATACATGAAAGAGTTGAGCCGGTTTTGGACTTGATTTTGAACAACGCTAGAGAGTCTGTCTCAAAGTTGTTGGTGATCTGTAGAGGGATCAAGCATAGCATCAGAGAGAGAGACTTCATCATATTGGACGTCAACAGGTATATGGGCCATGTAAGTCTATTGGATAGCAAGAAACAAGAGAAGTTAAGCCTCAAGCAAGAACAGAACTTGGTGCGTTATCAAAAGAACTTGGAGCTTTCAAACATCAAATACGAAAGAATCAATTCACTGCTAAAGCTCGAGCTTCCAAAGTTCTTCGAACTGGTTTCAGGCTTCATACGCCCTTTCCATTTGACATTGTATTTCCTCCAGCTCAACATCTACTACGAGTTATTAGGATTGAACGAAACAGCACATGAGAGGTTCAAATTGAAGACTAAGGAGTGTCAAATGACTCCAAACGATTTTGCAATACATTTGATTGAGGACTATACCAAGGCTATTGGAAGCACTAAGCTGACGATTGATCATCTCATGATCACTAAAAGTGTTTTAGAAAGGCAGACCCTTCAGTTGAATGGCACTTTCAAATCTCTTTTGGTGAATGATACAACAGATGTTGAGTCACGTGCAGATACTCAAGCATCTATTAGAACACCGTTGAACTATTGTACGCTGAAATTCAACTATACGGCTCAGCAGGATGGTGATTTGTCATTTGTTAAAGGTGAACGAATTCTCATATTGGATCAAACCTTTAACAATGACTGGTGGAAAGGTGAAACATCAAATGGTATCATTGGTTTATTCCCAAGGAACTACGTTGATGTTGATTAAAGCTACCAATATGTATCTTCATTATAATAAATTGCTCTATGCGAATACATCTTCCTGGTCAGCTTCTAACGAATCACCACTTTCCAACTCGTTGAACGATATGAAATGATTAGGACGGTGTAGTTCGTTGTAAAAGTCCAACGGCACATCGATTTTCAAGTCATAGTCCAATTCCTTGTTAAATCTCATGCCCATGAAGGTGTAGTTCCAGATATCAGTGGTTGGAACGAGGAAATTACCCAGTATATTGCTCGTCAGGATCATTTGACAACTCGTACCAAAATCAACTTGAAATCCTGGTGGAGAAAGATCCATATTTTTATTCTTCTTCCCCCATTCGTAACCTTCTTCACTCAAAGTGTAAGCACTCAAAGTGACAGAGCCTGTAGTTAACGCAACGTTGAAATCAACAAGACTCGTATCACCGTTGCTGAACAGTTTGGCATGTGTGGTCACATCAGCAGCTGGCATATAGTTCATCTCCTGTGTTTGAGTGTGGATCCATCCCAGTAATTCCAAATCTTCTGTCCATTCAGACTCGCACAACTTGCCCAGCTGAATAGTAGTCAACGTGCCCATCTGTGGTGGTATCACGATACTCTTGATCTCTTTAACCTTATCATTGTCAGCTGGTGAGACACCGTAAACGTAACCACCAATCTGTGTGCGTGTGTCGCTAATCTGTATAAACTTCTTCAACAGATTGTTTGGCATCACATACGTGGTCTTCTCCTCAACAAAATCATCAGAGTTTACATACACATTCTTGGTCCGCATGTGTAACAAAGAAGCAGAGATGGCGAGTTTACGCCATTCAGTCTTTGATGTGAATGTCTTTTGTTCGTAGTTTGAGGAGACATGAGCAATGATCTCTTCACCTTGTGCGTTACGTGTCTTAACCTTCATGGAAGTCAGAGCCTCATCGTTTTGACCTTCAATTTCAGCAATTTGCTCCTGTCTCTTGGTAGATGGTGCTTTGATGTCTTGACCCAGGATCAAATCTCTAATCTCAGCCTGAGTCAATGCAGTAACGTTGATATTGTGCTTTTTACCATAATCAGCAAGAATCAAGTCACGAAGCTGTGTTTCAACAGTGACCCACTGATCATCGGTGAAGGAAGGCCATATATGATGAGCTTCAGTGATGACAGAGCTATCCGGATGAAGAATCAACTTGGTACGCTCTGTGTTGATACTCAAAGCACGCAACAACAAAATCAAACGGGAAAATGCAGTATATGAAGAGATAGACCTTAGCCAATCGTCGTACAGGTTGAACAGCACCATCTGTGGTTCTGTAGCTTTCAAAACCATATCGTGTAGCTTATCAATTTTCAGTGCAGATGAGAATGGAAGACGCAACTCGGATGGTCGAATCGAAGTGTTTGGATAGTCCAGCATGTGAACTTCAAGAGGATCCAGCATGGCACGTCTAGTGACGATCAGTTGTTTGGGATGTTCCTCTTTAGGTAAAGAACGCATCAGGGCAGCAACTTCTTCCGCAGTCTTCCACTTTGCAAGTTGACTCAATCTCTTTTGACCTGCCCAAACAGATGTATGGATGATCTTCAGGAACAACTGTCCAGTCTTCGGGTTAAGGATGAAGATAGCACCATTTATTGGTTTGGTGGTCATGTTTCCCTCGACAGTTCTGTGCACGGTAACACGATAGACATTGGTATCATCGACAAAGAACTGAATATCGTTGCTGAATAACTCAGCATAGTTGTTCGAATTCAAAAACGCCTGTTGCGGCTGTGCTTGGTACAACTGAAGACCCTTACGGATACGCTCACGTAAAACGTACAACGACGGATTCACCTTCATGATTGTCTTCATGGCACTCTGCATCAGCTGTTTAAATCCCGGGAACCAGGTTCCATAGGCATCATACATGTTGTATGCCAAATCAACACCAATGAGAATACCAGTTGGAGAAGGGTAGAGATCGTCGTGTGTATAATCCAGGAATTTGGATCTCACATAACGGGAGATATCGTGAGAGTCATAATCACCATAACGGAGCTGAACATCAATCCAATACTTGTCTGTCTGGATGTAATCCATTTGATCATTTGTATCGTGCAAAAGAGATGGTTTGCAGGAATTCCACCTATACGTACCGTTCAAAGTAATGTCTGCAGCTGATGAGTTCATCTTGTAAGACTTTCTTGGATGAATAGACTCCTTCTGTACACTTTCAATCTGTAAGACATCCATCTCCCCATCCAGAACCTGACAAAGATCAAACACGATATGTTCATGAATCTTCTGCCATAGATGGGCACGGAATATTTGAATCAGAGAGATCTTCAACGTTGGGATTTTACCATGAAGGAAGATACCCGTTAAGTCCAGTTGCACAAGGAAACCAACATAGACATTCGCACGATTAATCGTTGGTGACCACCAAAGAGTGAAACGACGATTTGGTATTTGACTTAAACCAGATCTCTGTGCATTGGTCAGCTTTTTCATCTTCAAGGAGTCTTCAAATCCACTTCCCTTCTCCCAGAACAAACCTTCCCAAGAATCAAAACCAGTGCCCTTGAACAGTGTATGCTCCAAAATTGTTTCGATACCACCCAATGCCTGGATCACATCAGTACGATAAGCATTCATGTTCCACAACTTACCATCATGATGGTTGTTAACCCACCAAAACTGATTGTTCCGATTCAAAGAGTACATCTTGAATTCCTTACGGATCCTGTGACCCTTGTCATAAGCTAAAGTGTGACGGTCCTTCTGGAAAAGTGTGCTGATTCTTGGAATACCCTTGTCCCAGGACCCTTCCAGCTCTTCAAACGCCAGACGACGGTTTTGTTCAATAGCTTCTTGACGTTTGATGGCATAATCAGCCCATACTCTTTGGGATTCCAGAAACTCGTTCTCCCACGGCGTAATATATCTGAACACAGTTGGTATCATTTTGTCTTCAGCAAGTGTCATACCTGAACGGAAGTGTGTGATACCGGTATCCGTTTGTTTTGACCAGGAGAGATCGGAAGCTGGGATTAAAATGTGGGAAGCACTCAGCATACCCAATCCTCCTAACTCAGTTGGTGTGTAAAACACCGCTGGTGGGAAACGAGTTGGCATCTTGGAATTGAGACCAGCCTTGATACGATTCTGAATCTTTGTTTCACACTTAACAAGAACATCCAATAATGACTCGGTGGAAACAACAGCCTCCCTGTAATAGGTAACCAGGCCTAAAAGAGCAGTATTCCACCTAGCTGCCACCTTTGCAAACGCAACTGAACCCGATGACATCAACACCTGTCTGATTCTGTCATGGAACTTCTCAACGTCCTCTGCAGTGACTTGGAGGAACGCCTTTGCTGTTCGTTGTTTCGTTGGTCTTTCCTTAATGTTGTACACATTATTGTAAGTTAAGTCCCACACTCCTTCTGCAGAATGTGTCACTTCTTCCTTTCTGGAGTTTGGCAAGATTCTCACTTCAAAACCACACATAGAGAATAGCAAGTTTGGATTGTCTTTGGAGTATACAGAAGCCAGGGCATCATCCCATTGTATATTAGCAAATGCCCTCGGAACACGCCCTTGCATCTCCCAGAAAGTAGCTCTTCCCAGGTTCACATCATGACGCATCAGCCTCATTCGAGAATCCTTAGGCCAGCAACGACGGTTGTTGTAACCAATGATGTTCTCAAAGTTTGGATCTGGATTTTCAGATAGGAATGCTTCAATGAGATCTTGACTATCTTCCTCGTCGAACCGGAAGAAGATATGAACTTTGTCAATATAACGAGAATACAGCCTTATTGGGTTGGCCTTTTCCTGTTCTAAAGACTTGAACTGAAGGAACTCATTTGGTGCATCTGGGGGCCCGGCAATCTCATTGGCTCTATCAAGACCCAAGAGCATCAAATCAAAGACGAGTCCGTAGTATTGGAACACAAACGAGGAGAATTGTAATCCTCTAATAAGGCCATACTTGTTTATATGGCTCATGTCCTTGTATGTCAAGCTGACGTTGTTCTTTGCTGTAATGTAGTCTGCCATGTTTGAGTCCATGACCAATCTTAGAAGACGATTCAGTAGTGTGAAATCGACTTTCTCTGCTATCTTGTCCAAGGTGAATTCGAGCATCACATCACATTCACCCTGAGATGTTTCCCAGACTTCATCAACGTTGTTAATTCCTTGACACCACTTGTACACCAGCATAGGAGGAATCTCCGAGTCACTTGGCTTGATCCAATTAGGAAATAAGCCCCTCTTATCAGCTTCATACCACAAGTATTGATCAAGATAGGCATCGGTTATCTTCTCTAAAGGATCAACATCGTATACCGGTGTTAACTTATGATAATTGTCCATCATCTCAAGACTCACCTCTTTGAAAACACGTTGAGTCAAAAGAAACTTCTTGACACGGTTTAAGCACTCATGTGGATTATCATATGCCTGTTCAATCAACGCCAGCTCCTCACGTTGTGATGCATTCAATCTTCCTTGTGAATTATACTGCTCTTTCAAATTCTCGAGTGCTAGAACAAGGAGTTTTGTATCATGCTTGTACGTCAAAGGTGGGAAAGGAATAGGAGAAAAGTTTCTAGTCTCAAACCAATTAACCATCGTCTTAAAGATGGTTGTAGCCTGTTCCGGCGTTATTGCTGGGCCATCCTTTTCGATATTTTGCTGACGTTCCTGTTCACGTTTGATCCACAGTCTTGTCAGTCTTCCCAAGTTCTTTCTTGCGACGGTTTTTTCAACAGAAGCACCACGTTTAATACGTTCTCTATTGTAGTGTGCTGCAGAAATCCATCCATCAGCCTTGGCCTTGATGTAACGTTCAATGATTTTCACAATTGGCTCTGGGAGGCCTGGGACTCTCCAAGGGATATTAGCCTTCCAACACCTCCAGGCCTCCGTCAGGTGTTGTAGAATGGTCTTGGTTTTATTCTGTTTGATTCCCTCTGGAATCATATCCAATATGTCGTTCATAACAGCTGCTCTAAGCTCCAAATCATAATAGGCATCGGTTCTCTGTTTGGTAACGGTTTTGGCCACCTCATTAGAACGACCCTCGAACTGACGAGACAACAGATTTGCTAACCACCTCTCGAGTAGTGGGATAATACCTCTAATAAAAAAGATCCAAACTCTCCAAGCAGGTTGCCAAAATCCACAGCCCGGACCCTTTCCAATAATGGCATTAAACTTGTTGTAAACAATGTGCTTCAGATCCTTACAGGCACGGATTTGATGCATGACTTTATACTTGTAACGGTAGATACCTGTCAATTGACCCAAATGGTTCAAAATGTAGTATATACCATCCGCTAACTGAAAGGCATCGACATTTCCGAGACGGTACTGAACTTGTGCATCAACAAGAAGTTTGATAACTTTCATTATTTCTCTCATCAAATGGAAAGCATTACCAAATCTAGATTTCTTTCTCTCCTTTGTAGTCAGAGTCTTTGTTGGTTTCAAGTTGAAATTGTAATCAAGATGCAAATAGGTCAAGCCCTTTCTATGAATCAGCAAATTGAGCATATTATGTCCTTGACGACAAACCTGGAGACCGGCTTCAACCCAATCAATTGTTGTTGTTTGGAAGTACTTAGTATTCTTCAAACTTTTCAGCAACTGAACTTTCTTGTGGTTTGATGGAGGCACCTTGTGTAGTTCATTAATAACATGGCCTTTGAGTAACTTTTGGTATGAAACCCTTGTCTTTACTGGCACATCTCTTGGAGATCGTTGCAAGAACCAGCTTTTAACAAGTGCAACATCTTGAGCTCTTATGGTTTTACCTGAACGACGATTGAATGGATAAGGAGCCCACCAAAGTTCAATAGCATCTGCAGTATCATCCATTTCAATCTCTTCCTCTTCAAGGAATGGATGAATGTTAGGAAGTGCAAATGCTTCAACATCTTCACCGTTGATATCAAATAATTCAAGCTCAGAGTCTGTCTTGGTATTTTCGACCGTTCTAGGTGATATTGGCGCCAATGCTGGGTCAAAGTAGAAAGCAGGTAAGTCATCATCCTCCCTTTTGATGAAGCAATTGATTGGGTCTGCGTACCAAGAGATCTCCACCGATCTTGGAAGAGAATTATACAGCTGAGGATACGCAACCTTGTACTCTGTTCTGATTGGGATTCTAAAGATGATTCTGTCGATGGAGTTAAACTCATTAAAGTCTTCCTCTTCCACTTCTTTGAATAGGGGTTCAAACTTTGGACCTGCTGGTAATGCATTGTTTAAGGCCTTTGCAGTGAAGAATGACTTCTTATCAAAGAGATAATAGTAATTCTTGTTTGTAATCTCAGATATAAGAGGTTTGGATAACTTGTAGAGGTTGGCCATTATGGGCAATGTGAGGTTCCACTTCTTGTAAGAGTCGCCGTTGACAAATCCAACTTCATCAACAAGAGGTTTAGCATCATAGAACCAGTCGATCACATGTTCATCGTCAACTTCATCTAGCTCAATCTGTATAGGTTCAAGAGGTTCAGCGTCTTGTAAATTTTCAAGCCAGTTTAAAGGAGGCTCCTCATCGTCAAATGGAGGGAATCTCATTCTCTTGAAGTGTCTTCTATCTCTCTTTTCTCTCCTCATGGCTATCCACATTGTGGACCACTGTGCTGTATAAACGGGTTCCACAACTCGTGGGATCTCATTGACAAAAGTAATAGCACCGGTAATGTGGTATAGTACTTTGACCTCTTTGACATCTTCCCAAGGTTGTGGCATGTTCTCCAGCAGTTTCAAAGCAGCGTGTGGCATGAACTTCAAAGACCCCAGATATGATCTCTTGTCAGCGGAGAACTTTCTCGACGACATATCTGCATGGTCATTGATGATCTTTCGAAGGTGTTCTGGAGGCATATCAACCTTCTGAGAATGAACAAAGCCACCGACTTTTGATCTGATCTCGGTGTAACGTTTCTTCTGTATCTGTAGCCACTTACGCTTTCTGGATTCAAGCTCGTCTCTATGGGATGTCGATGGCGACTGCGATTGAACAGAAGATGATGGTGGTGGTGGTGGTGGAGGTGGTGGTAAATGCCCTGAAGGTGGAGGTGGAGGTGGAGGCAAACGCCCTGAAGGTGGTGGTGGCGGAGGTGGTAGTCTTGACCCTCCATTTGGTGGAGGAGGCGGTGGTTGCCATCCAGGAGGTGGTGGTAGCTTACTCATCGTATCAACTCAGTATCAGCTCCAGACGCAATGCTTAGTCTTCTTCCTCTCCGTCTCTTTTCCCTCTCGTTATCTCAGTAGATCTGGAAATGGGCTCAGTATATGCCACACAGCTCGTCCAGACGATGAAACAATGTCTCGGCTCTGTGAAACACTAGCGAGAGAGCTCTTTCTTCACCGTATTCAAGATGGTTTGGTTTGTTGATGTTTATGTTTTTGTTTTATACACAGAGGGCGGCAGAAAGAAAAAATTAATCTGGATATAAACACCCGGACATCACATTCATATTGGTATGGCCACGCAATCGGTACAGACAGCATAGCATCAACACCCCCGGAACGGTGTTCCCGGCAACAACACTTTAGAGCTTTAGGGACATTATTGCTAGCTTTCATTCGCCAATCAACGGTTGTACAATCCCACTGATATACACCAGTTACTATGTCTACACAGTCCGGTATTACGCCATCATCTGAATTCCTCGGATCCTTCAAGAAGTTTGTTGAAGATGAGGCTCCGATCCTCACAGCAGAGATCATCAAGGAGGTTATTGAAGTTGGAGACGTTATTACTGCTACGCCGCTATCGAAGGCATTTGACGCGCTTCAGTCTCAATTGGACGATTCCACGCCAAAGTACATTGTTGTTAGACACGCTGATAACAACGTTTATACGTTCATCTCCTACGTGCCCGATTACGCTGCCGTTAAGGACAAGATGCTGTATGCGTCGTCCAAGAACACGTTGATAAGGCAGTTGGGCTCTGAGCTGTTTGCCCATACTCTGTTTTTGAACAGCTTGGACGAGGTCTCATACGAGCACTGGAAGCACTCGGTTTCGGGTGGGTCGTCCAATGCGTTGAGCAAGGAAGAGAAGGCGTTGAATGAGGTTAAGGAGTTGGAGCTCGATGCAAAGATTCAATCCGCTCAAAAGAGGAAGCTCGTCGCTCCTACAAACAGTTTGAACTTCAAATTGCACGCGAATGCAGAGGTTCCAGTTGAAGAAGGTCACTTGTACTCCTTCAACATTGACCTGAACACGGAAGAGGTGTTTTTGTCCAATTCTGCGTCTTTAAACGACGCTAAGGAATTGCCTTCCCTCATCTCCAGGGATTATCCTCAATACAACCTCCTCAAGCTCAACGGGAAGACGTATTTCATCTTCTCGTGTCCTTCGGGCTCCAAGGTTAAAGAGCGTATGATGTACGCCTCAAACAAGAACAGTCTCATCAACCATTTCAAGCAATCAAACACCATTGACAAATCCATTGAGATTGGTGATGCGGATGAGCTTGAGCTCTCCGAGTTTAGCAACGAAAAGAAAGTGGAGGAAGACCAAGGTCATCTCAAATTCAGCAGACCTTCGCGTCCAGGTCGTCGTAGATGATGCTCTTTCACTCGATCTTTCATCTAGTGTACAGAAAAATAGTCAATAGATACAACACCATTACAATGTTCTCCATTATATCATCATACATATGTCATAGATTCATTAGCTCCCGTTCAACGCCTTCATCTGCTATTTGTTCCAGGTTTGAAACCTCCCCGTTGAGATATGCCTGGTATAAAGCACGACTCACACGCTTATTTATCTCTGTGTATTGGTGTACATCCACTGTCCCATCTTTGAACTTTGGTCTGAGTCTATCTCGCACCATCTCCTGCAACGTAGTCTTCTGTTCCAGTGCAAGTTCAGTGGTGTCCATCTTCCACTGTCCCTCTTCGAAAGAGGCCTGGAACGACGATATGGAAGATGTTGGTGACTGCGGTGATTGCGGTGAATGAGGTGACTGGGACGTGGTGGTGGATATACCGATGGGCACCACCAGCTCTCTTCTCGAGCTGTGTTTCATGTCATTAACTATACGTCCGATTAGAGAGTGAGATGCTGGAGGAGCATGGCATTGCTGTGCTGTAGATGAGCATTGTGTCTCTTGCACCTTCGCTGACCTACCTCTCCTTGATGGTGGCTTTTGCTTGCGACCCATCGATGAGCCAACGCTTGTCATCGAGGCTCCTGCTTCACCTCTTCTTACCCTTTCGAACTGAGACCAGGCATTCTGCTCATCAACGGAGCCTGAGCTCCTCTCCACGACGGTTTCCTCCATCACGTGCACGCTGGTGTCCCTGCCATAGTCCGTCAGCATATTGTACACTCTATTTGTTCTCTCACTCATCCTGCTTCTCCTGAATAGACTCGTTCTCTCGGTCTCCTGGCGTTGTTCACTCGAGCACATCGGACACATCCAGTGTACGCTACTGCTCAGAAGCCCAAGACATGTGGCATGGAACGTCGATGAGCAGTCACAGCAGCTCAGCACGTGGCCAGAATGCCTATCGCACAACATGCAAACGTTGTATATGCCAACAAGCCTCTCTATCCGTCTCTGAACCTCGTCCCTCGGCACCGCATCATCAGCCATCATCTCATTCTCCTCAAAGAACTCCTCTTGAGGAACAGCAGCCACCCTTGTGGGGCGGCACTGCGATACAACCTCACCTCCACGGGCCACCGTTTGCACCAGTGAGAACTCAGAACGACATGTGGGACAGTGATTCGACTGGCTGCGCCAGTGATCAATGCAGTGTGTGTGGTAGTGATGCCCACATGGCTGCAACCGTGTTCTGGTACCCTCGCCAAATGGCTCCAGGCAGATGGTACACTCTTCCATGGAACCTGTGCCTGCTTGTATCTGTGTGTAGCTGTGTAACTGTGCTGATGAGGCCTTGAAACCCCCTGCCTGTGTGAGTATCAATTCCCTGATTACGTCTTTGTTGTATATGGGCTGGATTGGTAGAGGGAAACAGTGAGGGAAAAACATCAACACAAAATTCCATCGCCATGGCATCCGCCATCGCAGCCGCCAGTAGCACAGCACTAAAGCAGGCAAGCCAACGCTCTTCTGCTTCGCTAAACAACGGTATCGGGGACATATCACGGCCATGTCGCGCCATCAGTTCGATCTTGTGATGTGCTTAAAGCAACCAGGGACCCACATCGGTCGCCTGTGCGAGAAGTGTGATGGGAGATGTCCGATGTGTGATTCGTTTGTGAGGCCAACGGCAAAGGTACGGATCTGTGAGGAATGTGCCTTTGGGCAAGGAGCTGAGAAGTGTGTGATCTGTGGAGGCCACGGTGTGAGTGATGCGTTCTACTGTCACACGTGTGTCATGCTGGAGAAGGACCGGGACGGGTGTCCCAAGATTGTCAACATTGGGTCAAGCAGGATGGATGTCTTCTATGAGAAGAAGAAACAGAGGCAGATGGGGGAACTACAGAACTGAGGTCTTGTATAGATTGTATATGTAATGATAATCGTGACATCGTTATGTGTGTATGTGTGTGTTTATATGCTGTATGTGTGTTTTTGACATGCCGTGTGTGTTCATATATAGTCATAAAGTATCAACTTGTCGATGCCTTCACTCAGAAATGAGTCCTCCAGGAGTGACTCGTCAGTGCTGCACTCCAACACCTTTGAGCAAGCTTCTCCTTCGTACAATAGTAGGTTCATGTAAACTTGATTACGTTCAATCTCATACCATAACCATTCTAAACGGATGTTCAGAGATTGGAAGTAAGCCATCAAGTTCTCTCTCGTCTTTGGTGAAAATGGCGTCGCCAGTTGAACGTGTTTCTGTAACGTTAGAATCTCGTCAATCTTCGCCCTGGAGTTTGGGATCTGTGCGTTCAGCTTTTTCAACTTGTCTTCGATCTTGATGTTTCTGATGGGTACAACCTCGCGGTTTAGAGGTTCGTAGCATATTTGACACATATCAATCGCAGCGACGTAATTGATCGCCAATACCCAATCTGACATGGCCTCCAATGTCGGACAGCTGAACATTTCCCTCTTGTTCTTACTAAAGACGTTAAAAGTATGCCCTTCCTCCTTAGGACAAGGACATGCAAAGAGGCCATTCAGTGGGAGTTTGAGGCATCTGCTCAGGGAGTTATCGTTATCAACGGTTATGAAAAATGGTTCTGATTTGTTATCTTCTCCAGACAGTACTCTCTCACGATCATCAACATTCATGAAAGCCAAACTTTCGAATAACAACAGCCCACACATGGTTAGGATACCAAAATAACGCTTGGACACCACTTTCACGCCGTAGTTTCCCATCGTTAAGAACTTGTTTGACACAGTCTCCTCCTTCCATATCTCTGCGATCTTTAAAACCCTTACACAAACCATCTCTGTAGGCTCTGATTCTTCAGATGTAAACATCTCAGTTTTACCGGTAAGCCAATTGCAATCCTTGTTAAACCTCACATATATTGCGTTGCCCGACCTCAAAGTGTTTGTCACATGTTGCAAATAATCATTTGTGAAAGCATGAATGGAATTGTTCGTAAATGGGTTAAAGTCCTCTAAAGGTTTCAATGGCAATTTCAGAGTGTCCAGCTGATCTGTGGCCATCAAAACGTACGGATCCGATGAGTTTGAGGCCGTTTGGAAAAACTGAGATGCTGTTGATGACACGGATCCTGATCGTTGTCTAGTTCTCTGTGTGCTCAGAGCCTCCAAGTTCAGCGAGGAGTTCGAGTTAAATATCATCTTGGGTAAGAGGTACAACGGTTGTGGTTGTGGTTGCATCAGTAATGATTGTGTGATGAATTTTGTATATGTGATGTTATCGTAAAAGTACTCGAGCAGTTCCTTCCCCAGGAATGAGTTATCCGTCACGGACCCATCAGTGACCCTTGAGTTCTTGATGAACTCCTCCTTAGTCATCTTGTGCTTGTTAGATGCGTTAAAATGATCTGTTTGTAGAAGCATTAAGGAGAACGTCAAGAAATACACCTGGTCTTCATTGTTCCAGAGCTCACAGTTGCAGGCGTAGTAACGACGGCTGAAGGCATTCAGCACACGATCGAGCTGCTGTGTTTCCTTTGGCAGCTCAAACTCAAAGAGAAACTCACGCAGCGCAACATCGAGAGACTGTGCTTCAAAATTGAGCGTATCCATATACAACTTGAGGCACTCCTTCATCACGTCAGTGTCCGTTGACGACAGCTGAACAAGGGCCGTCGGCGTGTCTGCTTCCACCATCTTCTCGACATAGGTCTCGGGCGTATCATCCTCAGACATCGTGATATCTGATTTCACTGCAAAGATGGACTCCGTGGACGAGTCGGTCTCGAGCAGCTTCCGTGTTGAGAGCATCCCGCCCAGAGTGCGGACAAGCGACCTGCTTCGCTTCCTGTGCAAGTCACTCTCTATCGAGCCAACCGTACGAGATCTCGCCCTCGCCAGGTTCCGTGGTGATCTGGCTCCTGGACTGTCCCCTCTCATAGGAGGCGTCACCACTATCACCGGCTCTTCAGACATTAGCTGGCGTTGCGGAGACGTCGGTGTCGACGTCGGTAGCTTCACCACCTTCTTCTGCGTAGACTCCTCGGTGGAGAACGCTCTGCGATGCTTCCGGAAGAACATAGAAGGACGCATCTTCAGCTCCAACCGCCTCAAGTTGAGAGGTATACGCTTGGTATCTGTATCTGTTGACATGATGTATTGCTTTCTTCCCCTATCATCAATACAGTTCCTTCTCTTCCCTTGTGTTTTACCCGATCCCGGCTATTCCCTATGACTCTGTACTATTTCACCCCCTTCTAAGTCACCGTCCCACTTGTTCTCGTTGCCGCCTCGTGTGAATTGTGATACGCTCTCTTGTTGATGCTCTTCTGTCAAATCTTCGCTTCTGAGAACTGGTCAAAAGGGGAAAAATACACAGCAAAGGGCCTGCCCGCCTAGCGTGCCCGCCTAGCATTCCCGCCTAGCATTCCCGCCTAGCGGAACGACAACAAAGCAAATAGGGGATGCGCGTTTCGCGGTGGATACCGATCTCTCCACTAATGCCCACAGAGTGTGGAAGCACTCGCAGGCAATCGTGTTTTTAGGGCCATTGTTGGTTTTGCCACGCGCACGCAAAAGTGATTGGTGCAACACTTTAGCGTCCACGGCCCCCACAGTCTACCGTGGTTGGCCAGCTAACAGGAGTGCTCTCCCCACGGGTTTGTAGAGCTTGGACACCGAGGAAATAGAGGACGATGGTGGTAGTCTGGATGCCTGTTACAATGGAACCACGCGGGAAGCTAAGGTCTGTGGCAAATGGAACGAGAGAGCGTTGTAGAATACAGCCATCGCTCATGAGCTCTAAAGGAGAGATGAAGTGTGGATCCATGTCTTTTGACAGAATGAAGTTGCCGGTGCAGAGAATATCCATTTTACCGTGTTAGTTATGCCTACGTGAGCCAATGGCGAGGAACCGTGACCAATTCCTGGGCTCACCTTCGAATGTGGTATAGGCGCCCCATGGCATGCAAACTTCTAAAACCGGCCTCGGCAGTACTGGTGGAAGTATGCTCCGACGCCCTTGAATCTCACTACTTGAGATATGGACAAGTTTGGCTGCCCGATCAGGCAAACCTGGTAACGTGTTACAGCTCTGTGCTGGTGCCGTGATGGGAAACTATGACACGGTTCGTGTGGGCAGGTTATAAGCTAAGGAGTCTACAGGGTGGGTTCTACTCACACAACACACCACACACTACGCACCAAAAGGCTGTAGCTCTATATGAAAAGCTTGCCTTATGTATCGTAGCCTGTTTTTAACTCCAGGTTTGATGAGCCCCGATGACTTATTGAGCCTCCTTGGACCAAAACCTCATGCGCCCCCACCTTAATCGCGGTCCACTCTAAGAAACAAGCAAAAAGTGACGAGACTCTGCGATTAACCTTAAAGCGACCCCATAGTAATCCAAAATAGTTGTACGGTACTATGTCAACGTCATGCCACATAACAAGATCATCAACCAGGGGATCAACCGTGTGTCGTCATTGATCATTATCCACTGGTTATCCACTGGTGATACTGACGTGGTGTGCTAAAATGACCTCTGTATAATTGCTTGAAACCTGACGAAAATAGAACAAAGAAAAAAGTTTTCTGGAAAAAGAACGCCCGCATAGGAAACTGCTGCAAGGATGGAACTTCACCTTACAACCGCCTCCCAGCTTCGCTTTTCCACTACATCCATTTATGAATTGTAGAAAGGTAAACTACATGATAATTAGATTGCTAACTTAACCCAACACCGGTTAATAAGTAGTATTGTGTATAGACAGAACTAAATAGCAATAAGTCGTCCTGGTATCAAAATAATGGTATCGGGATGGTCACTTGTATCGCTCCCCTTGCTGGTGTGACTATGCAATTGATATAGCAAAGAAGCGTATGCAGAAAAATAACAGAAACAGGTTGTAAGAAGTCTCAGACTCCAAAAATGCAAAGGATGGAAAAATCAAAGTAAGAGCCAAAGTTGGGCCTCACATGCAAAGATACGTGAAAACGCAAAGACTGAGCTTTCTTGGGATCAACCCATGTAGTATGTCTCTGTTTCGATGTGTGTGGTTGTTTGCGTTACAACATCAACGACATTTACTGTGTTGACGTTGTTAACATGGAGCTCGATTGGACCTGCTACTGCTACAACAGCAGAGAAGGCAAGAGTAATGACTGTGGAAAACTTCATTGTTTTTTTTGTTATAGTAGTGTGATCGTTGTTTGAATGTTAAAATACTGGTCAATAGACAGTAAATGCTTTGTTAAGTTTGAACTTGGTGAATATGGATGATGGAGAGATAGTAACGGTCAGACGCAATGGCATCTTGAGAAGGGACAAGTCTTTTTTATATACCTCGTTGAGATTCCAGAAAGACAATGAGATCCAAAAGAAATCAATTTACGGACCCACCCGGCATGAGAGAATTTTCGAGGCGTTTATGCTCCTTCATGAACAAGGATCGCCTCGATGCACATTCATGTATGTTCTATCAAAAAATTGATTAGGCGGCATTGCATAAATAGCGTTTAATCGCGCATGACCTTAACAACTTTATGAGCCTTTAAAGCAAGTTCAATAAAGAAAACAATTTTAAGCGGTCGCTCTAAGGCCAGAAAAGTAAGGCTCAACAAGAAATGCACGCGTATGTGCCCTGGTAACAAGGAGGTTTTGAACCAGAGCTGGGGATGTGGGAAGAGCAAATTCCACTGTATATCGCCATTTTGGACTCAGGCCGGGAACGACCAATTTTGCTCAACAACAAAAACTAAACTCCGATAATGGCTATGCAATTCCCGTCAACAAACCCTAACAATTGCTTGCTATGTGGTGTTACCTATATATCACAGTATGACTCTGTAGTTGTAGATTACAGGGTTGTTGAACTGTTGAACAAAATGACGGCCAGTATAGCCATTATTGCTTTAAAACGACAAGATGAAGGCTTTCACTCCCATTTGGCCGTTCAATCTACGCTATGAAGTCTGTACCTTTGCTGAAACATCAGAATATTGATCAATAGTAACTTCGGGGCAATGCTCCCATCATACTGCAAACTATGAAATCCGAGATAATAACATAGCTCTTTCCGAAACTAGCCCGCTGACTACTTCTAGGCTACGGCCGCAAGACCGCCTTTTCCGCTCAGCAGATCTGTAAGTGATTACGCCTGTCACTGTCGAGAACTAGTACACAAATTTGCAACAATGTACAACCTGAAACTACAGGCTCTGAAATTCAGGACATCCACATTCCAGTACGGGACTACTTGAAATTAACGATGGACAATTTCTAAGGACCATGTACAGGCTGTACATGTCGATTTCGCTCTCTGAGGCCTACAGCAGCTTCCTGTTGTTGAAGAACAAGCTTCGAGAATGTTGAAAATTTTTCACGTTGCATAAACTCGAAGTAACTGTTTACAAAACATCAGAAGTTGTTATTGTCAGCTCTGAATATCCCAACATATTCAGAAGTAAAACGCTACTTCACAGTATGTAATAAGGAATTTTACATAACTTTCTGTGGAATTACCAACTATGATAAATAATCCATAACTTCTAAATTACGTTTGTCATCTTTGTAATCATCGCCTTTATGCTGATCAAATGCTTACATATACATGCAAGTCTGTACTAGGCCAGAATATTCTCGATCACGCATCGGAAGCACTCGGGGCTCACACAGCCTAAAGGTTGACCTGAAACAGAAACTCGGTGCCAACGAAGAACTTTGAGATTGGTGCCCGGGCTGTGATCGATAGGAATATCGTGGAGTGTGCGCTGTTCATTCTGCACTCACACCCCGCCACGAATTTGTCTCTCAGAAATGGTTGAAGCACATGCGTTAAGGCGGTCTACTTCTGTACGTTCTCCCTGCTAGCATAACGCCTTTGTAATAGTTTTCCCTAGTAATTGACAAAACTTGTAACGCTCAAACGTTACAAAACATTCACACTTTATGCTCAATTAGTTCAAAGATCAACATTGCTATTGTTCTACAGAAATGTGTAATCCACCACCTTTTCTCAAATTCCGTAACTGCTTGCTCAACTTTTCAAACTTATCCGATTCCAATATTTATGCCCCACAAATTGTACCGTATTTCAGTTCGTGATTAGATCGATCAGCACAAGCTATGCACTATAAGCGTGTATCACACTCGAAGGGGCCCAGCCTTGGTCATTAATACTTCGTATACACGAGCTCGACGCGAATGCGCCTCTGCTCATTGCCCTTCATGTGATTTTCAACAGCGTGTCATGTTCCATGTGTGATCTGACTCGTTTCGGCTGTGACCGGATTAGAAATTCCTCCTTTTTATTGGCCAGATCTCAGATATGCAAGTGGCTGCAGTGTGGTGCATATACGCTAAATTTGCGAAACAATTATCACGCCTTAATTCTGTGTTTCAGACGCCTCGTGAGTTTGTTTCACCCGCATGTGCATGAATCGCTAGTGAAAAGAATCGCCTCTGGGGCGCCTCTGCATCGCCTTCAGGATTCACGAGATTGTTCCCAACGGTTTACGAGTGCCCTTGTACTTACCCGAGAGCTAAAACTGTCAGGAGATGACCCCAAGTCAGGTCGAAGAATACACTTCTATACATTTCTATAGACAATTCTACATTCCGTAGCCTTACAGATTGTGAGTAGTTACGAACCGGGGGACTTCTAGAATTCAAGATCAATATTTCACCATTGACAGTGCGTTAAGTAAGCTTTCAGATACAAGGCAGAATCTATCATCTAGCAAATAATCTCTTCTAGACCTTTGAGCATCCGAGGGCAGGGACCTTAGCAAGCGACTAATGCTTCTTACACATGGACGGCTAACTGTTCTTTGAGCCTCAATGTTAAAATACAATCACCAGCTGATGGTGTTGAGCACTTTTTGGACATGCTCTGAGAGTATATCTTATGATGTCACGGTGTTCCATCAGGCAACTACGACAGAAACGTCGTTTAATGATGTAAAACTTTCCTCAACGAGTTCTTCAAGTGAGACAACAGTACACATATGTGCTTTCAGTTTTCCAAATCAGGGTTTATTGTTAACGTCCAATGTATAACTAGTGTATTCGAAGAACATTTCCTCAAGAATGGATCCTATTTGACTTACAAAAGAACATTCTCAGTGTCCTAACTTTGTATAAAATTGTGAAGCTCACGAGTTACACCTTCACAGCAGATGCTATCGCTCACCTTCGTTACTCACCCTACAGAGTTCACTAACAATGCATGCAATTAACATACTGAAACACAACAATTGAGCGGCTACTTCCAAATTCTCAAAGTACACCTTGGTTCCAATGATGTCTTCGCTTATTCCTAGCTCAGGCGTACGTACCCAATAATGTCGTGGGTCGTATAGGACGTAGATCTGTATCTACTGTACCATTAGGAAAATTATTTCTTGCAATTTATGATTCTCAATGGGCCATAATTTATGTGCATTTCCGCAAGCTGTACTCTGTAGCATTCGTAGTCATGTCCGACAGTGCTGGAATATTGGCATAGCTCTTTTTTAACTTCCACTAGTGATTGACATGTTCGTAGTTTGTAAATAGTAAATGCAGCAGCCGCAAGTTTTCTTCTTCATGTTGATAATTATCCTCTTTAGGTATCGTAGAATAATCCCTCATCAGAAGTTGTATAATAGTTCAACCCGATAGGTTGTAAGTCATAGTAGTCTGCCCAGTCTTGAACACCATGTCCCTGTATCGTCGACCCCCAATTATCTCTGAACTTCAACCTCTGTAGAGGCTGCATTTTACGAGGTTGTCTGAAGAGAATGAAAACAATCTGATGGACACCATCTGGCTCAGTGATATAGGGCGGTACGTATGGGACCAAAGTGTCAGCGTCATCCTGTGGATCAAAACCTACCGTAAAGAATTCAGCATTCATCGTAGAGTCGTTCATAGTATCTCTGTTTTTGAGACTGCCTGTCTTGACGTTCTCCTTATCGACACGCATGTTCACCCATACCGCTCTGGCGCTTTGTGAAGTCTTTGTCATATCCGTTACCGCCAAAGTGTAATAGCCATTCAAGAAACTCCAACTAAGTGGGAAGAACGACTCAAACGATACAGATGGCATTTCAACAACGTCCAACTGAGAAATGTAGTTGCCCTGTTTGACAACAAACTCGCCGTCGTAGAACTCCACATACAACCGCCCTGGTGGCTTGAATCGATGGAGGTACCGCTGTAAGATCCCGCCCGCTTCGAGTCCATCCAAGATATCCTGCGACTGTGACTTAAACTGTGGATGAACTGGGTATGTTACTTTCCTCTCGAAAACAATCTTCTCGTCAACAGCCTGATAGTGGAAAGCACAAACAATTGATACCAGCATCAACAAAGCCGCTGTGCGGAAGAAAGACAAGTTGTTCGTAAATAGCATCGGGCCGGTAAGTGTGGTAACTTCTGAGCCGCTTGTAGATGTTTCCAAAGCTACAAATCTATTTTGCATATAGTTTTGACCTTATCTAGGCCGTAAGCGATTCGCGAGTTTAATCTGTTGAACCGGCCCGCCTTACCTCAACGTCTTTGTTTCCTGAATATGCGGCTTGTGCGTGGAGCATTGTCGATCAAAACACGCCTTGGAAGTTTGTAGTGAGAAGTTGGGGCATCTGAGGCTGATATTACCTCCACGTTCTTGCCTTGTTTGATATGGATATGTGTGTAATTTCTTTTCAAGGTTGTATACATGTGTGGAGTCGGTTATAATTTGGCATGTGGTATTGAAGATTTACCTGAGTTTGAGATTCTAGACAACACCAGAAATACGAACGACAATGCTTTCGAGTAGCTATGGTGGAGACCTTCCTCAGCTCCGGATTGACCTGTATTCGTGAATGACTTCACCAGGTGTGTCACCCGGTGCTACCAACGTTGATCTGTAATACAAGTTTGTGGGGATCAGATCAGGTTCACGACATGGACTTTTCTTCTCATGGCGGCAAGTTCATATGACATGACGCAATACACGTGAAGCTGTACTTGAGTCTATGGCTCTGTTAACAGGTTCAAACTCTTGGAATGCGACGGAAACGATAAAGCTGATCCCTAGTTCACTTGTCGTTGGGAAGTATTTGCTGCAATAGCTCTGATCAATGGGATGGCCACTTCTTTCGTTAAGAAGTGGGCTGTCTCTGGCGGTCGATACGAGCATGTTCAAAGGATCTCACGACCTCTAGTTGGTTCCTCACTTTGAAGTACAAATTTTCTTCAAGGTCAAAGGGAGACACATGTTCTTCATTAAGACCCACTTTGACGGGCGGGTCAATCATAGCGGAAAGGAAAAAATGGCTTTTCATCCAGGATACCTTCAACTGTCTCTCCAGAATGTCTGTCATAAGCAGGCGTAATTACTAGCCACTGTCCGCGAAAGTGAACATTTTGGTTCACTTTATTGTTCTGCTGTTGACATAGACTAGCATAGACAATATTGAATTGTCAACAAATACATGTTAATAAATACATGTTAACCAATGCGCAACATGGGTGAAGCTCTCAAGATCAACTCCCTGTTGTACAATTACCATTACTAGTACGCTAACTATGCAAATCTGAGCGAATTCAAGGAACAAGGTTTCAAAAAAGTTTCAAAAAATGATTTCGCCCAGGATCGAACTGGGGACGTTCTGCGTGTTAAGCAGATGCCATGACCAACTAGACCACGAAACCATTTTCGAGATCTCAAATTTCTAACACCTCTCCGCTGAATTGTATCTGGTAGGACCACTAAATCCTAACAAATCTCAGATGAAAGGGAAAAAACTTTCACCTCTAAGCACAAAAGGCGATGAGATGAGGAGCCTGTTTGAGTTTCTTTAAGCTCCTTCCCACCTTATAACAATGGGTATAGTTCCAAAGAACGACAACAGCACGAGGCCAAACTCGAACAGACGCAGAAGAAAGAAAAGAAGAACCGAGGATTTCTCGGATTCCTCAGACTCTTCAGATTCATCCTCATCATCGAGCTCTGATGATGATCAAGACCATACTGAGGAAGTTCCACCTAGTGGAGAGGTTGATCAAGATGGCGATTTCGTATTAGAAGATGATGAAATTGCGAATATTGGCCACCATGATGAAGGAGAAGCAAAAGAAGGAGAAGACGATTCAGCTGGTATTAAGCAAAAGGTAAAGCTTATCAATTTGACCAAATCTGCATTGAATGAGGGTTCCAAAACCTTGGATACGAATCAGGTGGAATCATCGTTACAAAAGGGGAAAAAGACTCTTGAAACTGATTACCTTTCGTTGATGTTTAACAGTTATGGTGATGACATTGACAAGTTAAGAAGTGCGCCTGATTTTAACGAGAGAAGTTTAACCGTTTTAGCAAATGCCTTGAAGAACGGTAGCAATATCTTTGACGAGGATACATTACTAGCGATACTCAAATAGAACAAGTATTTTGAATGGAAAGGAATTAGTGTTGTGCTATAGCAATTTGTTATTATACTGCTTACTAAAAAAATAAATTAATTATCAAATGGGTTGGGTAAACGTACGCAACTTAAAACAGAGTAAATCAAAGGGAACAATTAATGACATTATAATGAAATGCAATATGAGCGTGGAATTAATGCAACAAGGTATGATGGTGAAAGTCATGCAATGGTTTTGAAACAGACGGAGGGCCCTTCAATCAATTAGTCTAACCAATAGCCAAGCCGAACCAGCTGCAATACCACCAACAAGAACCATCTGGATACCTTCATGAACCTTTTTAATTCCAGAGCACTGCTCACCTAATGAAATTTGTGCCTTTACAAATCCAAACCAAAACAGCGTAAATGTCATCAAGAGCATTGAGAAGATGAGTCCGGTGTCAACGTGCTTCACAAAAAAGTATGGAATCAAAGGAACAAATCCTCCTAAAAAGTACGACGAACCAATGGTCAAAGCTGAAATCACCTCTCTATTCTCTGCAGGTGCTTCTAAGCCTTTCCCGAATCTTATGAGGAAATCAACAACCAATTGTGGGTTCTTCTTCATGTCTCTTATAAACGAGATGATCGTCTCATCGGAGAAATCAGGGTTGATGTCCAAAAGTAGGTCTTCCAACTCGTGATTGACTTCAGTCATATCTTCATAAAACTTCTGCTTCTCGGTCTTCACCTCAGAATGGTAGTAATCCGATTCGGACTTTGCCGCTAAGAACCCACCAAGGCCCATGGATATGGCTCCAGAGATCAACTCTGCAAATCCACCCGTGATCACCAGCTTGGAATCACCAAGAGATGATAAACCTGCTGTAAGTGCAAACGGCACTGTCAACCCATCAGACAACCCAATCACGATATCGGACATCACTCTTGGGTCAACTCTGCCCAGCAGCCCTTCGTTTCCATCGTCATCGTCGCCATTGTCGTATTTGGACCCAATCTCTGACTCTTCATCTCTGCCACGCACCGAGTCCACTCCGGCATCCAGAGACTGGTAACTTGTTGGCGAGTTGGCGTCAATCAAAGGCTTCTTCTGTTGTGCCTTGCCGTTGAACAAGGTGGCAACACCGTTCTTAATGGCAACGAGGGACATCGCGGATTATTCTGGTTCTTGTTTTTGCCTCAGTGTACGTTCCCTGTTTCAGTGTGTTTCCTCCACAGAGCAATCAACACACGTTCAGAGAGGGAGAAAGAAGGGGGGTAACTCTGTGTGTATGTTTGTTTTTCACAGAGAAGTCGGAGGGTACAATGCAAGGGTGTTTTTGCTCTCAGCTTTCGTTTCCACGGTGTGTATGATTTTCACCTTTCAGAGAGATAACAAAAGCGTAACGACAAGCGCTAGGGAATATGGAGAATTTTTAGATCAACACAATTTTTGCCTTCGACGGTGTTTAAAGCAAAGTGAATCAAAGTAGAAACAAGGCAGAGAAGGGAAACAGAAAAACAAAAAAAACTTTGTCTAATGGAGGCTATTTCCTTTCGTCTGTACTAACTGGTTGATTGGTTAGAAATTTTTCTAAAAAAAAAAAGAAAATGTATACAAGCCGTACCGTTTGGTTCTTTGCCGTTGTTTATATATGGAGCGGTGTCTAAAAAGGTACCGTTGATAAAAAAAACACAACACACAAACAAATCTTCGTGCGTGATGGAAATCCTCAGAATTTCCCTGAAAATTGGGCTGAGAGTGCGCGCCGGTGTTGAAATCGCAGTTCTGTGTGTTTTTTGACAGGAAGTTTTCGTAAGCATAAAAGGGGGGTTCGCGTAATCAAATATGCCCCGGCTGTGATTGGCTGTTTTCGGCTGTGTTTGGGTCTGCACATAGGATGTGTGTATACAAATTGTGCGTTTGAGTAAACAGGATAGCCGCGTTTCAAGGTGATGTTTGGGTGGAGTTGGGAGTACACGGGTGTGCTGTTAGAAGTCTCCAGTAGGATACGGCCTGCCTGGCCCGCTTGGTGGACCTGGTCTGCTTTCTGTTGGTGACTGGAAGTTATGGTTGTTGTTACAACTCATTGTGACGGCTTGACAACAACGTTTGCCTGCCGCGTGTGATGTTGCTTTATGAAAGCCCTAGAGGAAGATCGGATTTCTGAGCCTACATGATGCAATGGCACCTCTGCCTCTGCTTCACCCCCACCAGGACACTGGTCGATGATGCCTCTTGTGGTACGCCCTTTTTGGTGGACCGGACTCGTCTGTGTTGTGTACACTGTACACTGTACAGGCGTGTCCATGATTCTGTGAATGGCACTACATGGGACTACTGGCGCTTTGGATGTGGTTGCAGTAGAGCATTCGTCCGCCGTGTTCGGCCATACCCACCAACAGCCACCACCCTGTAGGGTCGTCTATGGTTCATCCTATGGCCCTATGATGCTGCAGCACATCAGCCACCTATCGCCAGTTGATCCTGAAGATATAACAGGAGTGGTTCATCCTCAAATACAGCGTAGGACTCCGAAGACAGAGCAGCACGAGTCCTCTTGCAGCGGATCCGATAATAGTGCTGACATTCTCACAGAACTATCCTCTGGTGAATCGCTCAAACATGCTCGAAAGATCAATCTCTACGTGAATACACGCCCCTGGTGTTCCATTTCCCACGCATTTCCAGAATGGTGTGGTTTCCAAGCGTCGGTTTGGGACATATCCACACCCAGACACCAAGTCAGAAAAACGAAAAAGACGCGTGTTCGGAATTTCACGCTGTGGGTCGAGGACAAAACCTGTGCACCTGTTTGCTTCTGCCATGTTGTCTTCCCATTGTCTGAAAAGTTGGAGAACGTTGACTTACGCTAGTGGTGAAACAAAAGCCCATATACATACAGCTATAGAAGAAGGTTTATTAAACTCACCAGATGACAAGTGAACTCAAAGATGACATTGAGAACTTGAAACCGAAAGAAGGGGCCCGTACCAAGTGGTTGATGATCTTGATCACACTACTTGAATCGATATGCATCTTCACTCTCATTGAGAACCGTGAAATTATTGATAATGTCCACAGGCTGTTAAACTCTATACTCCTGGGTATATTAACTGCTGGGCTTGGACAATCGTTGATTCAGCTGTTTAGACGTGTCTACTACTCGAGGCTGGCGAAGTTTTGCATTTGGGGTGCAATTAATGGTATACTGAGCTCGTTATGGATCGACACGCTACTGAAAATTGAACCCACTTCATTAAGGATACTGGTTGATCAGTCGGTCGGTACACCATTCTTTCAATCGGCATTTATCCTGTTCAACTGTGCTTGGGAGAACACTGATTTCCTGTCTTCTTTCAGACAGACTTTCTTGAAGATGCTGGGTACTTCATATGCAGTTTGGCCATTGTGTTCGATAATATCCTTTAACTTCTTGCCTCCACACTTGATCTTCCCATTCAACTGTTTTGTCAACGTCCTCTGGACTCTGGCTCTTGGTTTGATCATTTAAAGTTGGCCTAACAGAGCAATATGTTGCTGCTGTAGTAGTTTGGTATGGATTATTGGCGTGCCTAAGGTGTAAGAGTACCTGGTCGGGGTTGTTCTTCGGTTTTTATAACCTCATGCTGAATTGTAATTGTAATGTCGTCCACTAATGTCTAATTTTGTTGTCAATCAGGTGTACATTATGGTTGTAGAACACTGCTGTGCAAATCACTTATGATCTCATATCTAACTAAACGAGTGCAGCAGTAACAACAAAAACCCTATTCGGAGGAACCATTGGGCCACAACTACGTTCACCTCTATCAATTGAATCCATATTTATTGACAAAAGGCAAAAGCTTTGAAACTGAGCCATCATCTTCTCATATCCAATATGCGTCGAAAAAAAAGAATGGTCCCTAGCAGGATCGAACTGCTGATCTTGGCGTTATTAGCACCACGCCTTAACCAACTGGGCCAAGGGACCTGTTTCTTGAAAAATCAGCTGAGACACATTTTGTTATTGTGTTATCGAGAGGGATATGAGGTAATCTCTTAGTAATCATTATACGCTTAGTATTATGTACTCATCACACAATACATCAGTATCCCATCACCAAATTATCATTATCATAACTAAACTTCTATAAACTTGAACGTTTCCCCATCAATTATAACGTCATGAGGATGTTTCACATCCTTCACACCGTAAATGTTCTTCTTGAGTAACCATGCAACATCACTATGGCTGTCGAACTTCTCAACTGGCACCACTCCAATACATGATCTAACCATTTCCTCTGTGGTTGAATCCGGTATTGTTCTACCCAATTTGTTCAAAGACATCACAATCATCTCAACGAGTGAATTATAGCAGCTTTGGTTTATACCTGGTAGTACAATTTTCTTCGATTCAGTCGCTTGCTTTGCTGCTGTAACCAGAAGCTCATTCTCCTTCAAGTTCTGCCAAAGATCCAGAAACCTCGTTGTTACAAATGTCCCAGAATATTCAACGATTTTGGAGATGACCTCACTGGCTAGTATCACAACTCTGGGATCGTTTGAATTGACACTCGATGCAACTATTTGCCAGATTGAAGCAACTATTGGGAATAGATTATCAGGTGCAGTTGCAAATACAACGATTGATTTGTTCAACACCCTCAAGATCTGTAATCTCAACTTTGTAGATGGATGAGATAAGAGTCTCTCTCCATAGTAGGAGACCTGTTGTAGCAATCGATACGCATCTTCAGGCACAGGAGAAGCCCATTCTTTCTTGACATCAGGAATTGAAGGCTCCTCATCCTCATCGTCACTATCTCCAAGGTTGTCAATCTCATCCTCCACATCATCATCTTCTAAGGGTTTCACATATTTCAAGTGTTCGATGTCTCTTTCATCCTTGGACAAGAGTGAAGCCACCTGCATTATATTAGTCATTCCCCATGGCTTATAAGTAGATGTACTATCTTGTAGTTCCAGTTTATGTAATCCAGACTCTGAAAGGTACTTCTTACTAATCTCATCAACAACAATCTCAAACAGTACAAAGAACCCAATACACATATCATCGTAACCATGATAATGATCCAGTAAGTTAAACATGATCTCCATAACATCTTTAAACGTCTCAATGATCTTGAACCCAGCAATTTTCAAACAAACAGCCAAAATGGCCGTCGTTCTAGTCGTCATGGCATTACTCAACCTTATAGATACAGAATCAACAAGATAATCTGCATTGTCCAATATCATGTCGTACAATGAGCCAGAATATAGTTCTTGTGCTATACCCATGCTAGTCCTCAATGCGTGTTCTCTCACAATTTCCGAAGGTGACGCCATGGACTCAATAACCGGGTAGATGTAATCAATCAGCTCATCTCTAAAGTTTTGTTTCAACATACTTTGGATAATAAAGACTGAGTCCAATGACACATTTGTAGCCAACACTACAGCATCAGTGATTTCCATTTCAGAAGTTTCGTCCAAAATAGATTTGGAGTATTCTAGCACTGAATAGACAAAGTCCGATGCCAGAACCATCTGGTTTTCGCTATCATCATCTTCAAGTGACAAATACTCATTTGCAATCGAGGTATAGCCTATCTTGTTCTTGTATCCCGACATCAGGTTATTTATGATCCACAATCCAACAGCACGTTCGTTTAAAGTTCCATTATAACTGTAAGAGATGATGTCCTCTATAATTTCCGACGGGTTTGAAGAGCCAATGGTTTGAATCAAAGAGGCAAGTTGGTCCTGGACATTATTCGTTAACACTTTACCAAGCACGTTGAGAGTGCCAGTACTAACTTCAAGACTTGTAGCATCCTTCGTAATCAGCATCAGATCAGAAAGCTCACTTGCACTACTTGTTGGAATGACCTTTGTTTTGGCCTGTGCCTTGGTCAAACTGTCGGATAATTCCTGTATGCATAGCTTGATTAGTTTGGATATTGCAATACCATTCGGTTCCATCTTAACGATAAACCTGATTGCACCGATTGTTTTGATGATTTTGTCTTCATTGGGAGATGCTATGACAGATTCAAAAGAGTCTACGTACTTGTTGAGTTCCTTGGACATAACATCCTGAAACATACCTCTGATCTTTGGGTCTGTCTGTTCTTTTAATGCAACTGGTGTTCGCATGTTTTGCGATGAATAGGCCAGCATCTCCACAGCAATTGGTACCGAGCTGTTCAATGACAGTAGGCAATTGTTTATTATCCCCTGTCCCAGTAATTCCAAAGCGTGTTGAACTTCATCTTTTTGATGCGTATGTATCTTTAGAACACTTGTCAACGCCAATTTCACTTGTGCACTTGTAGCCTTCAGCCATGAGCCTGTTCTATGGATCTTGCGAAACCCTTCCTCCGTCAGTGCTATCTGGTTAAGATCTGACTCTTCAAATATGTCTTGGATCGCCTCTACTGGCTTATAGTTCATATTCAAATCGTCATCGTTATAAACCAGCACTAGAAGCTTCCTCAGTATCATGAGAGACTTCGAGATGACTGTGTAGTGCGTTTTCCCCGTTCCTGCTATTATCTTTGTCAAGGTTGAAACATTTCCTGGAAGGATATAAGACAGTATCTCACCGTCATTGATCATGTCAAAGTATAGGACATCCAACGTGGTTAAGGCCTGTAACTGTAACTCTACTTCTTTGCCTGAGTGTGCAAATTCCAACAACACCGTAACAGCATGTCCCAACGGTGGTAGAGTTTCAGTATTGCTGAAGAAGTCATAAATCTTGCTGTCCCTTTGGACGACAAGAGCCTTGAAGAATTGTTCCAACGCTAAGGAACCAGCCAACTTCAACGTATCGCTCTTAGATACAATGTCAGAGCGATCATTTGGATTCGGCGACCCACCACATAGAAAAGTGACCAAAGGAAATAGCTGCTTGGCAAGAACATAGGGCAAGGAGCCCGGAGAGGACCAACAATGCTCTATTATCAACCCTAGAATCCTCAGCAGATAGGTCGTTGCAGTATCACCGAGTTTCGGCTGTTTCAAGAGGTACGACAGTGGTAAAAACACATAGTCTGCTAAGTTTGTCGACAGTATCGTACTCTCATTCACACACTCCCTGAAGTGAGAGTACAATTCCCTTAGTGATTCAACAACCTGAGAAGAATTGGGATCAAATACACCAATTGGTGCTAATGCAACTTGTGATAGTTGAACACAGTAAGGCCGTATCTTTCACAATGGCCTGTTAGTATACGATACTCTGCTCGATATAGAAGTAACTCACAACTTCGAACACACGCTTATCTTCATTATCGGAACTCATGCTGAAGCAATCGATTATCCAAGCTGCGGTGGATAAGAAACAGAGAAAGAGAGAGAAGTATTGAATGTATATAGTGCTTGTTCCTTAAGAGGTAATTTTCGCGTTCTCCAAGGGCTCATAACCGTCGCTCTGTAATTTTTAGACCGGTCTGTGATTTACACTTATAACACACAACAGACACTTTTTTCAAGGCCGGGAGACGAAAAATTTTTCACTTTTTGTTCGAAAGCTCCTCCTCAGTATCAGATATTTGTATCTTTGTATCGATAAACAAACCTTTTCAGTGAGTACGATTGATACTGATATGAGAGCTATGTTTTGTCTGATATTGACACACAAAGACACGAGGCATATATACAATGAGACGTATATATAACGGTGCCTTGTGCTTGAACTTTTCAAGGAATGGGAATCAAGGAATCCATGGGGAGACGAATGGCCAGTAATTTAACCAATCATCCGATGATGATGTTAATTTACATCTCTCCAGGACTTGACACCCCCCTTCCTTTACGAGTTACTACGTTAACTCAGCTCATGACTCCCCAGAAGACTTTGTGCTTTGCTATGGAGGACACTCATGTTGCTTTCATCGATGTGTGATGTGTCTGTGTGTTTTAATGTTACTAACCGACTTTTGCGAAGCCGAATAACATAGAAAAATGACTAGAACATCTGTTTTGGCTGATGCCTTGAACGCTATCAACAACGCCGAGAAGACCGGTAAGAGACAAGTCATCATTAGACCTTCCTCTAAGGTCATCATCAAGTTCTTGCAAGTCATTCAAAAGCATGGTAAGTTTTCCATTTGTTTGTACCTGTACATGTGCACTTGTGGGGGCAACAGACAACCACATACTATATATACACCGGGCTTATAACTGGATGGAGTGTTGTTTTTACTTTCAGTCTCACTCTGTCTTTTAAGTGTCCGGGAGAATAAAAAAGAGATGCTTCTTACACGATGCTGAGCAACTTTCGTTTTTCGAACAGTCTCGTGCTCTTGATCGTTTACTTCTCTATGACATCTTGTTTGCTCCCCCATCCGTGCTGTGTTACTTACAGTGCCTTTATAAGAGACTAACATTAAAAATGCAGGTTACATTGGTGAATTCGAGTACATCGATGACCACAGATCTGGTAAGATTGTTGTTCAATTGAACGGTCGTTTGAACAAGGTTGGTGTCATCTCTCCAAGATTCAACGTTAGAATCGGTGATATTGAGAAGTGGACTGACAACTTGTTGCCAGCCAGACAGTTTGGTTACGTTATCTTGACCACTTCTGCCGGTATCATGGACCATGAAGAGGCCAGAAGAAAACACGTCTCTGGTAAGATCTTGGGTTTCGTTTACTAGGCTTATATATAATAATTGGGTATAATGTGTGTATAATGGATTTTTTGATTTAACCGTCCATCGTAGCGATGCCCTGTTCTATTTAACCCTTGGTGTCTGGGTGTTGTTGCTGTGGTGATATTATTCCGTATTTTTTTTGCCTATCCCAATTCACCCGGGCAACCAAAAGAAAAAAATTACACCAATGACTTTGCTTTGGAAAGGAAAGCAACTAAACGGGAAGAGAAAAGGCACTGGTTCTCTTAGATTGCAGTCATGTTCTCGTCGTTGATTAAGAAGGGTCGCATTGGTGTTCTCTCCACGAAGAAAAGAGACGACTCGCTGTCTATTGAGCATCCACCGCTATCGCTACTTGGGTTGCCCATGGAGCTGTTACAGAAAGTGTTGCAGAATCTGGAGCTCAGGGACTGGTTGACGCTGGCATTGGTCTGTAGGTACTTGCAAGAGGTTGTTGATAAGTACTTCTTGTACAACAACGTGAGGCTGCTGAACGAATCCTCGCTGAGGCTGTTCAAAAAGGCGATATCGAGAGATAAGAAGAGGAACCTGCTGTCCCTATACGTACATGGCATTGAGTTCCACAAGCCCGTGAAGAGTACACAGGAACAAACGTCGATAGCTGGGTTCGGCTTCTCCTCAAGACCTGACAACGATAGCTATATTGCCTTGATGGTTGAGGTTATATCGTTATTACCGAATCTATCGTGTATCTCAGTGCTGCAGATCTCTCCGGGGTTTTGCTTCCCAGAGTGGACCTCAACGCTGAAGACTTACGCCTTTGAGCATAACTATTATCCATCCATCCGGAAGCTGACCTTGTCATCACAGCAAGGTTGGAGCATTGCATTGCGTTCGAACCTCCTATGGCCTTTTGGGCTCATCGAGGAGCTTTGCCTGGTCGAAATGATCATCGACTCGAGCTCTTTGAAAAAGCCACCTCTTTTAACCGTTTCTAACGAAGAGGGCCCATTGATTAGTCCGCTGATTACAAAGAACGCATTGAAGATGGAATCCACAGTAACTTGGTCTCCAATTAAGATCTTATCGTTGACATCGTGTTCAATAGCGAATAATGGCTCAAGATTCCTGGCTGGTTACTTCAGAGACGTTCATACTTTGAAGCTGGTCTCGATGAAATCACACTACGATGTGCTACTAAGCAATTGCTTTCCCAATTTAAGGACCTTGTACATCGATCTGAACTCAAAGGCATTCAGCCTCTATAACGCTTCCGAGGCAAGTGTTATAAACACTTCAAATGCCAATTCCAACTTTGCATATTTCAACTCACAGTTTGTTCCCAAGTTTTACCTCAATTATAATCACTTTGAGGAAATAATGGATAAGATCCCTGTGGTTGACACGATAGTGTTGACAAACGTTTCATTCTCCAACGTTAAACCAGTGGATCCAGAAGATATAACAAATGAAGACCATAACATTGTGAATAACAACGGTTACGTGTTCCTAAAATCGTTGCAGAGGTTCGGCATGGTACAGTTCATCTTGTTGAAGAACTACAAACTGCACAAGACAAGAACAAGAGATGAATGGTCTGAGTTGTTGAAACCATGCTTCTCATCAACAAACTGTGTAAGGGTGAAGGACAAAGATGGATCTGTGTTATACTCGAGAAACGAAAAGTGTTATAACTGAGCTGTTCTGCGTTGTTTATTTATTCACGAGCTTATAAATGAGAAAATTCCTTTAATGAAAGCGAACCCAATTATTATGACAAAGATGTGCTTTATCCATGTATTTGATCTCAGAAGATCGTGTCTTGAAGTTCCTGACGTTGTTAGTATTGTTCTCTACTCCTGTTGATGGCTTGATAAGTTAACAGTATAAGCAATTTACTTACCAGAATTGGCCAATTGTTGAAGTCTCATCAGTTCAAATGGAGTCACTTGGTTTACCAGGTGTGTTGCCTTCATATAATTCGTTGGAAATGGAGCACCAGAGCTAGTTGTGATGTTGAAAGTTGTGAAGAAGTCCTCCTCCAAAAGCTTGACGAATTTTCCCCTTCTGGCATCGACTCCATTTCTCAAGAGTAACAGAGAGACAGCAGAATCGACACCTTTGTTTATATCCAAGTTGTCATACTCATCATAACATTCTGGGATTGCCTGGGCTCCCAATTTGAGCCCTTTGCCATGGCTGGTGTACAAATCAGCAATCTCCCTGCCTGTTGGCAAGTCAACGCTGTTGAACTGAAGCTTCAAATGATCATAATCCTTGAGTAGCTTGAGGTTACCATTTGCGTCAATTTCAACCAATCCATAGTTGTTTGGCTCTTGTGAATATTCATAAACCAAGCCTCCACTGAACACACCAATCATATCGTTCGAAAACATTGATCCAACTTCTTCAAACAGTCTTGGAGTCACCTTGTTGCATCCAAATTCTGAAAAGAAAACAGGACGAACGTAATCCTCATAGTCGTTCACCAAGATGTCATAGCCACTTGTATAGAACGTCTGTTCACCACACCACTGGTAAGTATTGACGCCATAGAAATCCACGGAATCGTATAGAGAACCAGTGGTACACTCTAGGTACTTGGACAACGATACCCTATAGTTCAAATCATCAGCTGCGGAATAGCCAACCGGAATGAACCTTGGACTATGCTTGGAGATGTACGACTTCATATCGGAAATTAGGGCCTTGACGTAAACGGGTGAATTTCTCGCACTCTTCTTATCGTTGACAATCTCATTGCCTGCAAAGAAGCCCAAGGTGTTGTTATAGCCTGAGAACTGCTCTATGACTTTGAACACGTGCTCCACATAATCCTCGTTGTATGTCAACCACGGCTCGTATCGGTTCAAGTGCTGTCCTTCAAGTGGCGAGTTCACATCCAACACCAAGTATATGCCAGCAGACGCCAACATCGTCATACATATGTCATGGTTGAGATCTGGGTTGATGGAGTAAACACGGATGGTCTGTGGCTGTGTTAGTATCACCACCTCCCCCTAAAACAAATCAGAGCCTACGGCTATATGGTATCAAATATACGTTAATACCCAACTCTTGGAACATGATTATATCCCTGGCACAGGCGTTTGGATCTGAGAGCGGGTCCGAGTCCTCTGTGACAGCTGAAGAGCCACCCGGCTGGTAGTCAACTCCTTTCACAAAGAAGGGCTCTCTCGTCACAGTATCAACGAAATAGCGGCCATGGACCCCTATCGGGTGGACAAAGGCCCACGAGGCCTGCGACAACAGGAACAAGACATAGACAAACGCAAGCATCTCTTACTCTTGGCCACCACGACGATAAGCCACCCTTGTCTAAACACTACAAAAGCTCACGTTTTTGTCCCCATTTGGCTCTCTAACATCAAAACTCCTTCTCTCCAAAATGACACAAACACGCTACTCCCGTGGATGCGCTCTTCGCCACGACGTGCAACAAGCCACAAGGTCTTTGTGTACCGCTGGATAGCACCTTTAGCGTGGTCGTAGCATGCTGCTCCTGGCCACAAAGGAGTGGTCTTCGCAAGCTGCTCCTGGCCACAGAGAAGTGATCTTCACACGCTGCTCCTGGCCACAGAGGAGTGGTCTTCGCAAGCTGCTCCTGGCCACAGAGGAGTGATCGAGGCTTCATGTAAACATTGATGCACCTTGTTGCATTTATAGACAAACTTTATAATGCCGGGGTGGCCAATGACGAATTGCTGTGGGTACTAAGTGTGGCCACATGTTTTGCATACACGGATTATCTTACATACCGAGGCAACGCGGCAGAAGATGACAAGAGAAGCTCATAGGCTTATCTTCTTGTTCTTCTTTTCAGCAGAAGGTCACTGTGTTGTCAATTGATCATCTATGGAAAGTGGAGGTCCGGTGCGTGGGTTGCTACCAGCAGTGTGTGCCTGTTGTGGCCATTCTTACTGCTTGGAGCCTATGCATATACATGCGCACGGGTTATAAAGTGACGGCAGCCAGGGATGAGCACCGCGTGGTAGCAAGTGTATTGGTGGTGGGACGGTGGTGGACGGAGGTTGGTAGGTGCCCGATGCGCTGTGTGCCTCTGGTGTGCCTCTGGTGTGCCTCTGCTCCCTCTCCTCCTCCACGCTTAAGTGGATGTTGTTGCCATTGTCTTTTTGCAGGGGTATAAATAGCGGAACGAATGCGGTATTTACCTACCTCAGACCTTATATATCAGTTAATACAAGTCCACTAGTGATGTCCTCTCAACTATTCTCCCTTGAGGGCAAAGTTGTTGTCATAACAGGTGCTACAAAGGGCATTGGTGAAGGCATGGCCTCCGGCTTGGCTGAGGCTGGAGCTGAGATTATCTTGGTCCATAGACCTTCAACAGATCCGCAGAGGGTCATTGACAAGTTGCTTGGCCTCGGTGCTTACAAGGTCCACCCATTGGCCTTTGACTCTTCAAATATTGCCGGAGTGAACCAGGTCTTGAGCAAGTCCTTGGAACTATCCTCCACCGGTACTGTTGATGTCCTTATAAACAACGCCGGCATTCAGGAGAAGAATCCTCCAGAGCTACATTCAGATGAGCAGTGGGAAAGAGTTCTGAAGGTCAATCTGGAGAGCCCTTTCAAATTGGCCAGATCCTTCGGCAAATACTGGCTTGATAATGGCAAAAGAGGTAAGATCATCAACACAGGATCACTCTACTCGTTCCGTGGTGGATTCAATTGTGTCTCGTACACTGCATCAAAGAGCGCCATCCATGCTGTAACCCAAGCATTGTCCAATGAGTGGTCATCGAAGGGTATCAACGTGAATACAATCATCCCTGGCTACATAGATACGGATCTAACACAGCATATCATGAATAATCCAGAGAAAAGGGAGGTTTTCCTACAAAGGATCCCCATGGCTAGGTTTGGAGTGCCAGATGACTTCAAAGGCCCAATTGTATTCTTATCATCGGCAGCTTCTGACTACTTGACAGGTGGATACATCGCTGTTGATGGTGGTTTCTTGTCTCTTTAGATGGAAACGTTCTCGTAAACCCTCATTATCGACCCTCCTGGCCGTTGGGAAGCACATGCAAGCAGAATGCACCATATAAAAGCCACTGTACCTAAATGGTATACTTAAGCGCACATTACTTCAAATTTTGTTTCGGATTGTAATTTTCTACCTCTTCCTTCCTTCTCTATGTCTTTCTTTCTATTCTCAATTGAATAAAGAACTTCGATACCAGGATTCTCTTTATATTCAATGCCCATCTCTCAATTATTCTCCCTTGAGGGCAAAGTTGTCGTTATCACCGGTGCTACAAAGGGCATTGGCGAAGGCATGGCCTCCGGTTTGGCTGAGGCTGGAGCTGAGATTATCTTGGTTCATAGACCTTCAACAGATCCACAGAGGGTCATTGACAAGTTGCTTGGCCTCGGTGCTCATAAGGTCCACCCATTGGCATACGATTCTGAAGACATTGCTGAAGTGGATCAAGTGCTGAAGAAATCTTTGGAGTTGTCCTCCACCGGTACTGTTGATGTCCTCATAAACAATGCTGGTATAGCAGAGAAGAACGCACCTGAGAATCACACAGATGAGCAGTGGGAAAGAGTTCTGAAGGTCAATCTGGAGAGCCCTTTCAAACTGGCAAGATCCTTTGGGAAATACTGGCTTGATAATGGCAAAAGGGGTAAGATCATCAACACGGGTTCACTCTGGTCATTCACTGGTGGTATCGATTACGTCTCGTATACTGTTTCTAAAGGTGGGATACACTCTCTTACTCAGGCATTATCTAACGAGTGGTCTTCCAAGGGCATCACTGTTAACAGCATCATCCCAGGCTATATAGATACAGATATGACGCAGCACATCATTCAAAACCCAGAGAAGAGCCAGAGAATCTTGCAGAGAGTGCCAATTGGTAAATTCGGAGTACCTGATGATTTCAGAGGACCAGCAGTGTTCCTCGCATCTGCTGCTTCCGATTATATCACTGGTACCTTCATCGCAGTAGATGGTGGGTCCTTGTCGTATTAGAGACCTCTAAATTCCAGTGAATATCAACAGCAGCATGGCTTGTGATTGTTAAATACACAGTAGTGCTATCGAATAATGGGCCAATTACTATAAATTGGTCTGTAATTGGCGAGTCCGTAGTAGCTGGTGTGAGCTATGTGTTAACTAAATAATGAGCATATAACGTCCAGAAGGATGGTGTACAATATGATGCTACGCCAAAAATTGCAGAGTATCGTTGTCTGTGATGTCTTCTTATATAAAATCGTGGTTATATTCAAGGAATCACGGTTATATTCAATGAATCACGGGATTATAATAAGTTACAGAATCGTCTATGCTTGTATTCGTTAATTTAATTCTTTTTACCTAAAACGGACCCACCCTTTATTCTGTAAATAGCTGATTTATTCAAAATTAAACCACCGATTCCCGATAACTTTTATACATCACTGTATATATCTCTTTGACCAGGGAATTCCTACAATCATGAAACAACAGTATGTATCCTAACAGTATATGTTTCCAACATAAATAGGTATAATATTTAACAACTCTATAACATAGCAAACAGTGCCATTTTGGAAACTCATAAATGGTTTCGTGGTCTAGTTGGTCATGGCATCTGCTTAACACGCAGAACGTCCCCAGTTCGATCCTGGGCGAAATCATTTTTTCCGGTAGCGTTCGGGGAAATGGTATGGGCAACATTATATCTACTACTGCCACTCATCCAACCACGCCGATGAGGTCTCAATTACGCACACTTTTCAGCTGTTGATGTTTGATTAACCACTGATTAGTGCTATAAACATGTTCAGAAGAGTTGTTATTCGTCAGCTACTCAGATCTGCCCCAAGAGCGCTTGTACCAGCAGGATCTACGGTATCACCATTGGGCTTGAGATGGTCCTTGCCGTTGGCTTCACACGTTAGCAATCGTTACCAGAGTTCTTCCACGGATGGCTCCTCTGCTAAGCTAAAGATCGATGAGCCTCAGATGATGATTGCCTTCACTTGCAAGAAGTGTGACACAAGATCTAGCCATGTGATGAGCAAACAGGCCTATACTAAGGGAACTGTGCTAATCACATGTCCTGGTTGTAAAGGAAGACATCTCATCGCTGACCATTTGAAAGTGAGTTAGTGTATCTTACTCTTTGGAATCTCTCGTATACTAACCATGCACAAGATCTTCTCTGACGACAGAATCACCATCCAGGACATCCTCAGTGCGAAGGGAGAATCCGTCTCTCAGAATACAGACGACCTTGTATTTGACGATATTCCAGATAAACTGAAAAGTTTGATTGGCCATCACGCTAAGGATGCCCCAGAGAACCTCAAGAAGGAGCAGTCACACGATGAACCACACAGCTTACCAGAAGGTGCGAGGGAGGATGGGAACAAATAGAATGTCCTATACATGATATTTATTCAGAAAACGGTACTTATATACATATGTTCAAGTACAAGAACCTTCCTCTCCATGTTTAACCAACTTGCACTATAACATTGAACCGAAAAAACAGAGATATGCCTAACTTAGTCGAAGTAATCACCTTTACCAGCATGGATTTCCCATCCTTTTGGCTTCTTTCTTCCTGTAACGTCATAGAATTTACCTGCACATGAATAGTCCCTAAAAGTTATATCATGCGCTTGATCACAGAGACACCTGTTCTTTGTCCATATCTCATCATCTATAGGACAATTGTGATTCGGAGAATGGTAATAGCCTATATCGTCGAAGTGGTGGATCTGCTTCTTCGAAAGGAACAGGGAAGCTGCTATGGAATGTATAGGAGCATCACCCCAACGCTCGTAGAAGAAGCCACCTGATACATCCAAATGTTGGAAAAATGCCTTGTACGCCTCTGATCTGAATAGATTAAGATCAACAATCTCAAAATTCGTCCAGAAATGACACATGTTGTAAGTAGCTCCTTCGTCATCTGAGATGAACGCCAGCAGGTTGTTGTCATTTATATAGCGAGGAAACCCTTCAATGAACTGTGACACGGTCTCCCAAAGAGTCGGCACTGTCTCAGGGAACTCCAAGATGCTCAGGGCAAATCCATAATGTATATCGTTATCGTTCATGAATTTAAAAGGGTCATAATGGACATCACACAGCAGTTCAGTTTCTGGCTCAACTCTCCAAATGTAATCGTAAGTTGCAACCCTTTCCATCCGGTAAAATAGCCCGGAGAAGAATCTACACATGAACCTATAGTTCTGTGAGCCTCCATACATCATAGCTTCCCTACTCTTCTGCCTATTCTGCTGCGCTCGTCTCCTGTCTATCCATTCCGGGAAGCTCCAGAACTCTGAGGGGAGCTCTTCGAAGTACACGTTACCCGTCACCAGTACCGATATCTGTCTCTTGAACTCATCAGTGAATGGCTCGTTATTGGCAAAGATCCAATCGTAGTGGAACTTTGAGTTGAACCTGTCCTCGTACGACCGTACCGTTCTTGCCATCTTTTGCAGATCACTGTTTCTCACCAGTGAGAACATCGCAGCGTTCACCTTCAAAGAGGCATCAATCTCACCTGAGGGCAGGTACTCGACCTTCACACCACGGTTCTCATCGCCTGTAAGCGACCCATTTATGTCATACTGCTCCTCCGGCTGCTGCAACTTCTGCTTGAGCTCCAGTATGTGCTGGCTCTGCCTCTTCGTCACTGATCTATGAACAAACACATAGATCACCAGCACGAGCACAGCTGTGAACCTCAGCAATCTCGGGAACCTAGCCATCTTTCACCACTTCCTACCAACCGTGAAAGATCTTACAGAACAGGTTTAGAGGCTGAGCTGGGTATGTTTTTACGGTTCCCCAGTGAAACAAATGTCCCGAGGAATTACTTAAGCCTCATCGCCCTTCCCGGCCGAGGGTACCTCATCGCTAACATTGGGATTCTTCTATGTATACGTGAATTTGATATGTTTTGGCAGCTCAATTACAGAACAAAGGGGGTTGTGTTTAGTGTCAAATCACACCACTGGAATATTCTATAAGATGGGTTAATACGATCCATCTTTGAGTTAAACCGTAGGGATTGGTTGTTAGGTAAATAGGCAATGGTGATCCTGGCTGTGAGATCACTATAGCGACTTGGCAAACAGTGACCATTGGAGATTTCGTAAATGGTTTCGTGGTCTAGTTGGTCATGGCATCTGCTTAACACGCAGAACGTCCCCAGTTCGATCCTGGGCGAAATCATTTTTTCGGATAGAGCTTGAATAAATGGTACAGGCAACAATGGATTAACCATGCCGATGAGGTATTAATTATACACACTTTTCAGCTGTTGAGATACCGATTGAATGAAGTCTTAGAGTAATACAGTAGGTTTGAAGAGTTAGTCAACTGAGATTCTGTGAGCGAGACCGTAGTATCCCCGTGTTATTGGCTATAGCAGTAAATGCCAGAGTCCTGGACAGCGAATATTGAGGTTCTACACATGTACACAGGTCTTTGACTAAAAACTAAATGTAGTGGCGTTAGTTGAGCGATACACATATATAGTCTAACCGGTATGCTTTTCCCACCCAACAGGCTTTTGCAATCCAAACACCTCGTAGAATTTGGACGTACAAGAATAGCCCTTCCATGTAAAGTCCTCGTCAGGCTTACAAACACAGTTGTTTCTCTCTCTGACACTGTCGTCGATAGGACATTGATGGTATGGGCCATGGAAGTAACCGAGATCACCGAAATGGTGCAGTCTGTCCTTTGGAAGGAAGATGGACGCAGCGATGGAGTGGACTGGCGCATCACCCCAACGTTCGTAAAAGAAGCCACCATTGTGGTCCAGGTATTCAAAGTACTTCTGATAAGCCTCGCCTCTCCAAATGTCCATGTTGGCAATTTCGAAATTGGACCAGAAATGGCAAAGATTATACGTTTTACCGTTATCATCGGACACAAATGACATCAAGTTATCTGGATCGACAACTTCTGGATTCTCCTTGATGAAGGCCTTGGTGGTTTCCCAAAGAGTAGGAATTGTGGATTGGAACTCGTGGATTGTGATGGTGAAACCATAGTCCTTCTTGTTATCAACCATGAATTTGAAGATATCAAAGTTAATGTCACAGTGGAATTTGATATCAGGTTCAACACGCCAGTAGTATTGGTAGTCCAACATCAGTGGGTGCTTAAAGAAGAAACCAGACTCGAAACGACACATGTGTCTATAACTTTCAGAGGAACCGTAAATGATGTCTTTCATCTTTTCACGTGTCTCAGCGGCCTTATTCTGGTCAATCCAAGCAGGGTAAGACCAATGCTCCTTAGGGATCACACCGAACTTGGCTTCACCACTAACAAGACGCGTCATAACTCTCTTGAACTCTTCGGTGAAAGGCTCATCGTTGAGGAAGACCCAATCGTACCCATACTTACCGTTGAAACGGTCCTCAGCAGCCCTGATAGATCCAGCAAGGGACCACAAGTCGTCGTTTCTTGCTAAAGATACAAACGTAGCATTTTGACGTTCGTATCCACTGATTCTTCCAGTGAGTGGATCCTTTGTCACTCCGTTGATCGTGATTCCGGTACTAGACTGAGAAGAGGAAGATGGTTTCGATTGTTGTTGCTGTTGCTGTTGTTGCTGTTGCTGTTGTTGCTGCTGCTGTTGTTGCCCGTTTCCTCTGACATCACCAACGTCTGTTTTATCGGCAGATGATCCTTGGTAGACAACGCCCGAGGACTTTGTCATGAACGTGAACACCGCAATGACCACAACAGTGAAGATAGCAATCCTCACGACCCTTTCGCCAACTCTTGCCATCTCGGATGATTCTTTAAGGTTATAGCTAAAAAATCACGCCAGACAACAAACACTACAGATAGTTCAATGGACAAAGTGTCTGTTAAGAGAGAATTATAAAAAGAGCAGTTCCATGTTTTTTCCTTTGAAGCTGTCTTTTTTCTTTCTTTTTTTCTCTGCTTTGCAGTACAGCAAACGCTGCCTGCGTCCGGCTTCAGAAATGGACACTCGACAATAGACTTTTGGACAACGGCGGTGCAGGAAGAAGGTACGGATTTGTCCAGACCACGTAAGACATCAAAAGACCCCCCCCCCATAAGCTGGCCTGAGCATTGTGGGCTTTCTTTAACATTTTGTGATCGTAGCCAAGCCAGAGGAGGATTATAGTCTTGAGGACAGAAACCAAATTCTTTTGTATTTGAAGACATGACGACAACACGATATAAGCCCCACTGTGGAACTGCTGACGGAAGTCCCTATTTACTGAGCTCGAGGCTGTGCTCTCTGGTTTGCACAGGACAGCCTGAATACGTTTCATGTTAAGCGATCCTAGTCATGGAATGGCTCCAAGGAGAATATGTGAAACGTGGACAAAATAGCACTACCCACCAATACGTACATTGCAGCCACAAGAAGCTGAGAGAAACGGTTAGAATGTACGTGGTGCGTTGGCGAACCGCAAACCTATGGACAACTAAAATTTACGATTCTCCATTATACGAGCGATTAGTTCAGAGACCCTAGGACAAGCTCCACGCGAGACCACGACTCATCTAAGTGTACTTTTTCTTATATGCTATGCCGAGTAGTGTCCCGAGTCTAGACTGCGTGCTCACGTTTCAAGACCCGTGATGTGGGTGGTGTTAACTTACGTTTAGGGACTGTGTTGTAACTTGCGTACCTGGACGAATGAAATGGACCGGCCATGCCGGTGGCATCGTTTTTACTTTTAGATCTGAAACGCAGGAGTAAATATGACTAACTGTACGTTGAGCGAGCCATCAACCTGCTCGTCCATTACAGTGCATGGCCAGTAGTGGGGCGGGGAGGGGGGAAGCTGAAACTTACTCCTGGGATATTTGTCCATGGTCAGGTTCGTGGACTAATCACTTACATTGTATGTATGATGCAAGGGTGAGGGCGGAAGCGTATTTCGCTTGTCCGAGCTGATGAATCGTTCAAAGTGGCCCAAGTTGACCACAACGTCCAAAAGAGTTCTCACTGCATCTCCATGCAAAGAAGGAAAGATCTGGAAGGGAAGACACATGTAATGACTGTACAGATGAGCGTATGTAATGATCCACAGTGTTATACAAGTAGGAACTTTTGGGCTGTGAAGCCTGAGTACACAGTGGTGTATGTACAGGATGGTGAAATTGGGGGAATAATTCTGCGTGTTTTCCGAAATCTCAAAGCACTACGAAGTTTGATAACGACAACTTCTACGCATGGCTAAGATGGAAACAGATATGGCCATGACCGACACCCACCGCCGGACCGTTTGGTTACTTCAACCTAAGTGTTGAATGATTGAATATGATTCGAATTCTTCAACTTCCATCGCTGCATTGTAGCGACTGTTTAACTATTCCCCGTCTGGCTCCCAGGACAGCAGGAGACCAAAGCCTCAGCTGTACATTCGGTGCATGATCTTTGGAGCCTTTTGAATGCTTTTCAAGTAGTCAACTCTCAATATCACGTACATCAGTTGGGGCTTGGAGGACATGTGATTATCAAGAAAAGTTTAAACTCCCCTATTAAAGAACAAAGAAATTACAACCTTACAGCTGTAATACTCATGTGATCTCAATAATCTTCTCCCCAGTTAGTGACTCTGATTTTTCCTGGAAATACACACATAAAAATCGCCGATAAAGGGGACAGACACGACCAGAACTGTGCTGTACTGCTAATCATTAGTGAGGACTGACGGTACAGTCGAACAAAGATATTATGTGACAAGCCAACGTATTCTCATAAGCTTTCCAACCCTTTTATCCCGCATGGAAGATGTGATGAACCCCACGTCGATCATGATCACCCCCAGTTCCTTTACAACGGACGGCTTATCAGAAAAGGTTTTGGGACACCTTTTAAATTTGTGAGTTTGGAACTCCCACAATTGTGAAATTTACTTGAATTGGTAATAACATAGGGCATGATCGCAGACAATACGAAGAATTCAGCAAATGCTGATGAGGGGACAATTACAACTCGCTAATGACGAGCATTAGCTACGAGCATTAGCAACGAGGAGATGGGATGTAGGTATATAAACGAGACAAATTTACATATGATTATGCACATCCTCACTCTGTGGAGCAACAGCGTTTAAGCCTTCCAGTGACTAGTGATGAAAGCACAATCGAAAATCGAGATCAACAACCTGATCCATCATGAGAGAGTTGCAAATAATAACAACAAGAACAAGATACCACCAACTGTGATTCGTGTCTCCGACCTTGAGCCCCTGAGATTAGCGAAGAAGAAGCACTATGCCTTGCCTGGGGAGAGTAGAATCGTTGGCAAGAAGAAAGCCAGTAGATCGAAGACACAAGGACGCCCCTTCAACGATAGCCTCAACGCACGCTTCCTCTTCTTCAACACGATAGACGATCTGATTGCTGATGTGATGAATTACAAAGTCAGTTACATCACACATGTAACGAACATGGGGTCCTTTAAACATGATGGGATAATGGTGACGAATTCACAGCAGCTGAAAGTCAAGATGCCCCAGTGTCCTTCGTACGAGATAAAACCCATTGAATTCGAAAAAGATTCAAGGCTGGCCACCGACAGCATCCACGATGACCTGTGTGGTTTCTTCAACACAAGAAACATGAGCTTTGTTAAGATTATCCGCAACAACAAGGGCCAGCTCGTCAAATTCGAGATATTGTCACAGGTCAGAAAGGAAGCACTCACGGTCAACTATATCAAGAAATTCATCACATACCCACGGTACAAGTCAAAAATGAAAATTTACCTCATGAACGGATCCTTTGACAGTGACATCTGGTTCTACAACGACTTCAGAATGCTTCTTTGGGACCTGGAGAATGTTGACATCACTGGGAAGAAGCTGTTGGTGAATAATACAGCGTTGAAGAGATAGATCTCATTTCTGGTCAGACAATATGTTCAATTGCTCTCAGTCCCTTCCTACTTAACAGTCTTATATGGCGAATATAACATAGCAGCACTTAATGTGAGTCTAGTAGTCCAATTCAACTTCTTTGTCAACACGATCACTTTTCCTACGATGCGTCTTGGCCGGATGTAGCAACTCTTGTCGAAGTTGATCACATTTTTCATCAATAAGTTCGCCATCCATGTCCTGATCTTCTAGTTCATCTCTCAGTTCACTGACGCGGAGTTCAATTTCCCTCCTTCTTTCTCTATCCACAAGGGACTTATCCTTAACAGTTACAAGCTTTGCCACTTTCTCGCTTTGTCTTTTATTCTCCTGACGTCTCTTGTACTTTGATTCAGAGACCCTGGTGGTGTTTTTCTGGATGTACCCATTAGTCCCTGACCCCCTGGCAGTGGAAAGTCCAATACCGTTGTACGACATTGCCCGTTGAAGTGTGAATATATGTCCTTGGTTGCGTTGGGCTGAGACCAATGATAACTTCTTCTACAACTCGTAAAAAAAAGAAAAACAAACAAAACAGAGACACCAACGTAAACGCACCATCTCGACTATTCTCTTTCTTCCGGCCTTTGGGGGAAAATTGTGATCTGATATTAAAGACTGGTTAGGCCAGTACCCGGGCCAGTGCGGCCATCTAAAGAAACAAGTTTTGGTCTAGAGTTATGTGCGAGCAGCTTTTGTTATATCCGATTTATACAGATTAAAATCGCATGCATTTGCAGAACCTGCGTCCGTTGAGCATAACATTCCATTAACCGCGCATGACCTACAGTAACGGCCAAAGCCTATTTTTCTACTATCAAAAAGACAGTTGTAGTGAGCTTCATGTTTGTAAATCTACCAAGCTAAAGACTTGACAAGTACAGGGAGATGGTTACACACTTCCTCCACCAACTCGTACATGTGTTCCGCTGCAAGGACAATAAAAAAAGTCATAGATGCGCCAAAGGTTATTTCAGAAGTGATCCATCCGACGAGGAAATGTCCAGGACAGAGCGGTGAGGTTAATTGACCAAGGAAGCACGGCCTTAAAGCGTAGGAACTGGACAAGTTGCACGTGATTTAGAGTCTTTTGATCGAGCTAGCTGAGAACTTAACTGTTGGAAATTTGGCCAAGCTGTAAGTTTAAAGCTGTTCCATTCCGAAGAGCTTGGCCGACAAGTTTAGGAAGAGCTGATACTACCATACCAGCTTAATCAAGCACAGTTTAGCTCTATGATTCCAAGTGGAAGAAGCTAAATTATGGCCATTGGGCTGTAATGATCGCAGGAACAAGCAGCCAGTTTATGGACTGCTGGGAAATTGTTGAGGCCCGCAGTGAGGAGGAATACGATCCAGATGCTGGGTTGGAAAATATAAGACCAGAATTTTTTAGAGACGCAAATTAACTTCCCCCTACGGTAGTTGAGTCCATAATTTAACAAAGTGAAAACTTGTTAGTGGATTTTTTTTTCAGAATATATATTCATAGATGAATATAAGAAGAACCAATGGGTAGTTTATCTTCCAACATCGCTGGTATGTGAAGAGACCCATCATAAAGAAAATCACCCATTTAGAACTGCGATGAAAGGTGCTGGTTGTCGAGAAGTCATTAAAGTTGTATTGGAAATTGACCAACTACACGTATCAGAGCCCCCTAAAACTATGAATGATAGGGAAAAACTGTCTATATCATCTTGATACGTGCTATTGCGTAATTCAACTAGCAATGACACTCTCATTTTTAAATGAACCAGATATATGTATCTATCTTTCTCACAGGAAGGCTTGCGATGGATTCACAACATCTCAAACACTTAGACCTCCAACTATGCTTGACATTCCTGTTATTATCTGGGCTTCTAAATCACAACCTCTAACATTGAAGGTTTTGCCTGAGCCTGAAAGAAGAACGACCTGTAAGACCTTATACGGAGTCTCAATTTCTAGGCCTTCCATATGATGTTACGATTGTACATGGCATGATTAGTAGATAGTACCATCTTTTTGGGAAATGGCCTATCCAATGAGATCTAACGTACACATTTTTTAACGCATTGACCAATTATAGCCGTGTGCTAGTATTTTTCTAATATAGGACCAGAACGGATTGCCTGAAAGGGCGATCAAACCTGAGGCACTAAAGGAGGTCAGAGTATGGTAAACATCAACTTCGCAACACCAAAGTGTACTGCTCTAAGGATTTCCATTAGCCTCTGCTTCAACTGTGGAGGCTAGGGACTTTTCTTTTCAACAGCCATCACTATTCAAAGAGTTAACGTATGATTGTTCGGCAGAATAAGAAACAACAGTGCTGTAGAAAGTGCACCCTGTGTACTGTCACTTTCCCTTTCAACTAGAGAAGATTCACCTGGAAAGATTGAAAAGTTTGTTAGGACATCACCCGTTGCATTTGTCACTTGACAGGCCTACCTCTGAATGGGTTCCCTGACAATGTGGTGCTGCGTGTTCACAATAGAACAGATTCTCATGTCTGCGCTATAAACACAGCTTCTCTCACTGAGCAACGACTAATTAAAGACACATTTGAGCTTTAACAGTTGTACTCCTTGTTGATTGTACTAGTTTCTTTTTGACAAAGTACATATTAGTGAATTCACGTAAGCTGTCGTCTTCAGTTCTGAGTTTTTGTCTTTATTTTGTCGTACGTATCCAAAGTTGTTTTGAACCTCTAAGATTTATGGACAGGATGTTATTAGTTGTCCTCAAGAGCCACAACAAAAGCTCACTGGTTATGAGTTGATCAAAATACATGAAACACAGTCATTCTTGGATATATTATATGATCACACGGCCTTGGATGACCTGGTCAAGGTCTTTGGACGTATTTGAGTGATTTCAATAAGGCCTGCTCCTTTTCCAAAAAAATTATTCTATGAGGGTTTTACTGTTCATGGTAATTAAATACGCTTCAGAAAGCGCCTTTTCAAACGCTGGATTATATCTCTAGAGTCATAGAATATTTACATCTGTGTGCTAATTAGATGATCGAATATATCTCCAATCATTGTTATTGAATCCACTTTCAACTGAACGAGACCTTCAACAGGGAATCATACATACCGTTAAGGATATATCGAATTCCACGTATACTTATATTGCCAGAAGGATGTTATAACGTCTACAAGGAAAGTCAACAAGGAGACAGAGGAGAAGGAGCGGCATTCGAATAATAACACACCAAGAGAACAAATTACGAACACGTTGGTTGAAGCTAAGCTCTCATTTCAAAAAGAAGACGTTTCTCTTTCATTGAAGGAGCCCTTCACAAATGTCTAACACAGGGAAGGTTGATGAATAAAGGAGACCTTATTACCACAATGATTGCAGTAACCATGACCCTTTAAAATTTTACACTGCTGGAAACTATACGTTTTGACCATCTTCTAACGAGACTCGGAATGCTTGAAACGTGGAGGTATCGACACCAGACACTCACACAGGAAGCACCAACAGCTACTAAGTCTGTAGGTTGAAATAAGTATTCTCTAACTGCTGATCATTCTTTCTTTCAACTGTCTTTAAAGGTTCTTGCTATAGACTTTTTTCATCACCCTGGGGCTGGAATCTAAACTCAGACCTTTAAGTAGTACTTGTTCCCGGGTGCAGATCTCACTTAAATCGGTGGCGGTGATCAGTAAAAACTCGTACCATGAAATCAAAGCATCACGTCTCAGGCGAGAGTCAAATTCTCCAAGGTGCTTGACTCAACTCTTTTTTTTTCAGTTCATAGTCATAGTTGTTGGGTTAAGATTAAACCGCCTGATGCAGTCACACAAGGTGATCTTCGTGGCTAATTTTGCATCCTTCTGATGACCAGCACCCTTTGGCATGAGCTCTACGATATGAATTGAAATGACTTGCCGGGTGTTATCCACACACACAATTGTAATTGTATAAACTCTCACCAATTGTGGTCATAGATCCGTGATCATACTGTACTTTGATTCACGATTGCTTGTATAGTTACTTATTTGTTTTACATCATTGACAAGGTCATCTATCTTGGGCTTAGGACGAGCAGCGTCCCAACGGCTTAAAGTGTCCTGTATAACCGGCTTAATATATGCTCTATTTCAAGTTGCCGCTGAATACTATTCGGAAAATTTTCACCCAAAGCTTGACTCGATTACGGTGATCATGTAATTGCTGAGCATATCATGTAGATTCAACGAATTCGACGGAATTGCATGTGCTGATTGAAGATCGACCAGATTTAAGCCATAAATCTAAATGTAAGGGAACGTACACTATTGTCAACCATTTTAATTCACTTGAAACCATTAGGTTATGTTTTATCTGTGTGTTAGAATGCGGGTAGACAAGCGTTCCAAAATACCACTTTTCTTGGGAATACATGGAGACGTAAGTTCATGTCCCTCTGCAGAGCAGAACAGCTATAGCATTACAAACTTTTATGGACTCAGAATTATGATCAAGTTCTAAGAAATAAACCAGCACGGCATATACCAGATATGAGCAACACGAACTATTCTCCAACCAGCAAGCTGCTCTCACTTCGGCAGATGTTAAAAATCTGCTGACTAGGACCTATCGCGAGTAAGTAAACTCCTACGCATAACACCGTATACCCTGATATGTATGTAAATGCACAAAATATTATGCACACCAAGCCAGGCAGCAAGTGCTATTCTGTGACTGAGGAGTGAACAAAGGTAAGTCGAGTGTTATGTAGTCTAAAGTTTACTCACAATTAGGACTTCTGCAAGGTGATTACTGATCAATGATTTGTGAACAAAGTTGAGCAGAATATGGGTTTGAGGCCGAACAGTGAATGATCGGACATTATACGCTGCTTTTTCAGCTTTATTCCAACCTTTGATAGCGTTGATCTCTCGTTTCCAGAGCGTAAGAATAGAGTCATCGAAACGAAGTGAATATTTGGTAACCAGGGGCATCTTCAGTAAAACGTTTCTTAAACATCAGCTGTTACTGCGAGGTATAAAAGACTCAACTATCTTGCTGAGCCTGTATTTAGAGCTAACTAAACTCTGGATATGCACACCTCGATCCTTCAGGACCGGTTACAACCAACTTTATGAAGAATCTTGAAATGATCCAACTCATAGATCAACATGGCGGTGGTGAGCTGAAAGTTTCGACACGCGATTGGACACGTTACTACGATCCATGATATCATAGAAGGTCAACTCGTGTGTACGGAAAACTTGAAAATTGGCCAAATCATTCAATGTAATGAGTAAAGTCCTTTCATGTGGTAAACTTTCAGTTGCAATAGTTTGGGCCATTACAAAATTGGTAGATGCGCTGTCCAAAACTGGGACGTAGTTGGAAACCATATACTTCAAGGTCAAAACACCGCCAAAAGCTTCGCAGGACCATAATCCACTGAGTTATTTTAGGAACCATGCGCATTTATTGCATTTAACATGAAGGTATTCCTTTCCCATTTCTGCACGAAGTTTCATCGAGCGTTCCTTCGGATAAGTGAAAATGCGAATAGCAGGATTGGCTTCATCGCACACACATACATCCCGTCCGAGTAGATGACTGGCTAGACGTGATATATAAACAAAATACTACTGTAACATGAATCTTTAGTATTCCTTAGGCAACTCGAATCAAAGAAATGTGCATAAACGGGTTTAAATTAAACCTCATATCACGATTACAGTATGATAGTTGAAATCCTCAACTGCTCAAAATATGTACGGCTTATAAACTCGTAGCCCTGACACTTGGACGTAGCTAAGAAGAAGCAGTTCATGCTCGACAGGTAATATCAACAACCTGTCGACTTTTACCGATGTGAATAGCGGTGCTTGCTTGTTCTTTACACCCTGCTTCCAAGCATGCTCTTCCACTACAACCACACGTGGCATCATCAATAACATGCAGAACTACTCTATATGCATCTGAGATACACATATGTTTAGTTGGTGATAACCAGGAACTCATAAAATACCCATTACGTTGCAATAATAACGGAGCAGTTCGAAACGGGCTTCGACTGTCATCTCAACCACTGAGATTTATAGACCAAAGAGAGCTTTGTTGGAAGTGGCCCCTGTTTGTCAACACAAAATCTGGTGATCTTAGTTAAAACTTGTAAGTTCTTAAAATCACACTACTTAGACACAGCCATTCTCTACAGCAGTTTCAGCTGTAGTTACGTTCATAGCTGGACCCCCTCGACATTACAAACCACAGTTGAAAGCACATACCAACCTTCTCGTGTTACAATAGACCCTGAGTAGTGACCACCGTCCACAACTATATACACTTCTTCCACATTAGTCGAAATTGTACCAACCCCCCCCCCACCACCAGAAGAAAGATTCCGCCGCGATTCTTCTTCAGAGAGTTTCCAGGACTGCGCAATCTAATATGTATCATGTACGAATGTACATACGAGTTTATGTACTACATATAAATTTTATGGTGGCCTGCGAGTCTATGGTTCATGACTAAGCTAAGGCTGGCAGTGGCTTTCTCGCCCAACAGCCGCGTTGCAGCTTGAACGTCAAGTTAGCAACTGTTCAAGAGAGAAAATGCCTTAAACATTTCTCAACCATAAATAATTTACGTACAAGTGTGAATTTGTAACATCTGAAATTATAAGCACATGCTCGTCTCCTCAGGAGTACATCCCCAATTATCCAAAAGTTGCTGTAGTCTTGTGGCAGGGTTGTCATTTTGCATGGGCCAATGCGTTCTTATTCTGCGGCGATTTGTTTGCCTAATCCGTTACTATTCATTAAAATTTAAGGTGGGAGAGTAAAGGTAAAGTCATGAAACATGACGTATGACACTGCGAGGAAGAATCTTATTACAGAGTTATGCAGTGTTCGCTCCCTTGACTGCATAATTTCACGTCTCGATCCAGGGCGGCCACCAATCTTCAAGAATAAAGTAGATGGCGAAAGGAGACATGGGTGGGTTGTGTAAGAAACAGCGTCCAGCTGTTCAACAGCGTAGGATTCAGTCATTAAGCAGAAGCGAATTCTGGAGGCTGACATCCACTAAGACTATGATCATGCAAAGGCTTGAACCTGGAATATTGGGAGGAAGGAGTAACGGTTGATGCTTGGCTATATTTTATTGTTGAAACTTTACCTTTCAACTTGCAACTGTAGTCAGATGTTTCGCAATCAGGCTTCTCTACAGAAGTTATCGCGGAGCACTGGAAAAATGATATGGCTGCGAGAGGCCTGGATGAAGGTATGAAAAGTCACGCGCAACTTTTCAGGAGATGTCTAAGGTAGTTTCTTCGAGTCAGGAAACCGGTGTAAGTGCGTGTGATACGTCCTTGTTTGATATTGGCTGCCTTCTCCTAGAAGTATCTAGTATTTCAACTAAAAAAGGGAGATATGTGTAATGTCGGGCGTCATTCATGAGTGCTGGTGATGAATCGAAGTATAAGGAGGATTGGAGACTATTGTTGGGCAAGTTTTAGAAGGGCAGAAATAAACTGATCAAGACCAGGAGAACTCTTCCGGCCATTTCAGCTGTGTACACGGACCTCGACATACAAAGGATTCTCCCAAACCAAGGCACATACTCATTCATTTTGCATAGTGTACATTCAGAGACGTTCATGGAGTATAATGGTGGTACCACTGATTGCCACGCTCTATTAGGCCAACAAGCGTGTCCGATTGTTCGCACCTGTGTGTTACACGAACTGTATCAGTAAGCTATAATACCCCATCATACCCATGGGATCCCCTAGGATACGTATCACGTACGTGGACGTACAAGAAATTAAATTAGTCGCCCATACCCTGAGTTCCAGCCGGAACGAGCGCTGAACCACTTACAAGGGCAGTTGAATGAAACTTTGACCAGGATATACAAATGCAACTTCCAATGCGCGCGCCCGGCTACTTTCTCCCTGCTTTAAAAGCAGTACCAACTCTCACCTGTGTCTCAAAGTTACTGATCCCGGTAAAATGAAATTTCACAGCATAACATGTACTCTCTACAGCACCGCCGTGGGAAAAAGACATGCCAGCGGCAAAGTGGTTTCACTTTGAGAAAACTGGCAGGTTAATAGGTGCTGCAATTAGCGCCTCCACGTCCCCACCAGAGAAAGAAGGATGGCAATTCATAGGACTGGCCTGCGTTGTGCTGTAAATCAGCGCCGCAGCTAGTCACAACACTGACTTGAGCCTGCAGCGGTGTCGGCGATAATCCGCATATATGTATATGTGCCTTAAACTCTGTTGATCATTCATTTTTTTTGTCCATAGGATACATAATTTGTATACAAGAGTCCAGGAAAAACACACAGGTGGACGTAACACTACACACTTTCAAAATAAAGTTTGTCCCGTCCTGTAGGTTGCAGCCACTGCGTAATTTGCATTTCCAAGTTGCAGTACGTGGTTTTTCTTCATCCTTTTTGTTGGATTACTACCAGCACACCGAGATGAGAGTCCGTTTGCAACTTTTTCAATGGTTCTACGTTCAATTTATTTTCGCCTTATTCTTTCTTCTTCTCTCACCTTCCACTTAATGTATCACCATCTTTACCTTGTGCCTTTCGTCCCCCGCATCAGCACGAACATTGAAAGCGTGGGCAGTGACCTTTGGCCTGCCTTTCTTTTCTTTTTTTCTCTTTTCGTCTCAACATCGAATCATATTTGAGAAACACGAGTGCCTGGATTCTCAAGTCTCGAGTCTACTACCTTTGAGACTGATCTGTTATTCTCCCGATTGTTATAGCCAATCCGTTCCAAAATTGAATACCCCGATTTCGTTGATCAGTCAAAGTATAATCACGTACCATTACAGTTCAGAGTTTCATCCCACGTCCTTTCAAGGTCCTTCCCATTCATACACAGGGCGAGCAGACATCAAGAAGAGACAAGCGGAACCGCCTTTGTCCCACCTTGTACCTTTTGTTATTTTTTCATATCGATTTGCACAAAGTGATCACAACCTGATCAGTCCAACTCGATCGCAAAGAGCATTTTGAGAGAGAGGGAGACAAACCCTAGGTCAAGTTGGACAAGCCTTGGCCAGAGAAAGAGGCGGACCTCTCTTAGCCTAGCCCAAGAGATCAAGACAAGACTCTTTAAAGGCGGCGATTTGATCAACCTTCACATCCTCAACTTCCTTTCCCCAGTCCCTGTCTTCCCAACGCTTAGTTAAACTCCACATTGGCCTAGTGAGGACATACTAGTGGGAAGCACAACGATCGAAGACTCATTACAGAAGTCACATGTCATGAACACGGTGAGGGCTACGAACACGACGAGACACAGGACACGGTCACGTAATGGATGCATCACTTGTCGTACTCGGCATATCAAGTGCGACGAGACCAAGCCCGTGTGCTTTAACTGTCAAAGGTCCAACAGAAACTGTGTCCATGGTCAACGCTATACCTTCAAAAACTACACTGCAGAGAGGGGGCCAGTACCCAGGACTACGAGAAACTTTGAGACCCTTGAGTTCATTGATCACAGCTATACAGTGCATAGAATCTACGGGTTCAACAAGTTCCACAACTACAGCTCATGGCTGAGGCACCATACACAAGAAGAGCTGGAGAGGAGCAACAAGAGTTTTGATACACCCACTGAGCAGTTAGTGGATGTTGCTAGCATCATGAGAACATTGGCCAAGGTATCCAGGCTGAGCTCAGAACAGGAGATGTTTATTCATGAAGATTCGTTGGCACAGGACTTACCAAGAGAACAAGATAATGATCCGCCAGTTCATGAAGATAACGCTATAACGACTGAGTTGTTCATAGAACTTATCGACTCTTTACCAAATTTCCACGCTAGGGATTTTGATGCTAATTTTGGCAAGTTTATCGATGCATTGTGTCGATGTATCAAAACCCACGAGATTGATCTATTCACAGCGTCAAATGCACAAAAGACAAGGATTTCCAAGTTCATCCAGGAAGTGTTTAACATTGAGACCTGGAGCGATTCACCTTCTTCGTTGAAGAAGTTTGAGCAACTGCAAAGTTATGGAATACTTATGAATCTGTATGAGTTGATGCTCGTGGGACTTTGCGATGCGATCTTGACTGGACATGAGAACATGTTTCGAAGCAATGATCAGGACAATTTCCTCTCAAATGAAATACTCCATATGAACCTGTTTGACGATTTGAGCTATTTCCTCGTGGCCTCGTCCATGAACCTGCTCTGTCTCAACAATCTCTTGCATCGTGTTGCATCTAATGGTTCAGGAACCAGCACAGAGGTACAGGAGAAGCTTACTGGGATCATCTGGGACATTAAGAGGCTCGAGAATAACCAGTTCGTGCTGAACTTTTGTCCCCAATGGCATATGAACAAGCTACAGTTTGGTAGCTTGAAGATGAGAAGGGTTTCCATCTATTATAACTACTCGATTTGGTACCTGCTGATGATGTTCTCCTTGACGGCGGAGCAGAGGGAAATACTGTTCCAGCCTAGTCCATTACAACAGTTTTGGCATAGCTATGTTGACATTGATGTAGGCAGATGTCTGGACCTGTGTAAGGACGGAGTTGATCTCAGAGATGATCCATTTATGAGCTTTCTACTACATCCTCCTCATTGAGACTCTAGCACTACTACTACTCATGCACTCGGACAATATATACTATATCACGATTTAATTAATCACACTGCTAAATAGCCATTTTCGTGATATCCAACAAAGATCTTTGCGTCTTCGGTGAGCTTACCACAGTAGAGCTGGACATCGTCCACTAGCATGTTGAGTGTCTGTGCGATGAATTGCACAGGGACTCCCTCGGGCATTGAAGGAGTGTGTTCCGTGATACACTCCAAGATCCTATCAGAGATACTTAGATTCGAGCCTGTGGTCTTGTTATCGTCGTCACCGACAAATAACGCCTCCTTCTGCTTAGTAGCACTTCCATCACTGCCCAGTTTGCCGTTGGCTCTGAGATAAACGTCAATGGCACTCAGCTGATGGTAGATCACCTGGTTGAAATCGTCAACCTTGGTGAACGTGGCATGTTGAACGTTCTTCTTGCCTTGGAAATCCTTTAGGGAGCCCGTGACGAAAAAGTACTTCCCAACTTCAAGGTCCTTGTGTTCGTCAGGCGAGGAATCGTTGATCCATGCTCTGATTTCAATCGCACCTGTACCGTCTTCCAATTGCACCACGAGATTCGACGTGTTGTCTGTTATATTACGCACAATACCACAGAACGACACCAAGTTCAGCTCGATGTTATGGACAATGAACTCGCCATCTTGCACCTGTGGCGTGGACTCGTTCAGCATCTTGATGGTCACCGGGGTCAGGCTCGAGCGGGTCTGCGTACGCTGTTGCGATGAGCCCTGGTTGGTTCCGTTGTTGTTGTCAAACCCACCAGAGTTGAAGTCATTGCCGAAATCGTTGTTGTAGCCCCCGTACGGTTGGTAAGTGGTCATCGTGTGTGTGTTTGCTGGGTGGTTTATAGGGATCAAACAGGGTGTTCAGCCATGAGCTGGAGATCTAAACAAGGTGGCGTTGGTGGTGGTGGGCTTTCTACTTTTCGCGTTTGTCTGTTTGCGCGCGTGAGCGACGCGTCCGGAGGAGAGAGGGTGGGTCACGTGGATATGAGTTCCAGATCACGTGACCATACTTTCCTCTCTCTTTCTCTGGACTGAAATACCACCGCGACAAGGAGCACCAGTCGAGGTGCACTCCATCCAGGCCAACGACACTTGCTTTATAGGCCCAGCACGCCCAGCACGATAAAACCCACACACCCTGGCCGTGGCCGCTGATGCTCGACGCTGATTGGCCGGCTGTTTCGAAAAAAAAGCGACAACTAAAAAAATGGCATTATGCGGCGCGTACCGATGACTCAAGATAAGACATTTTCGACGCTGGGACAAGGATCGGTGAGATAAAGCCACGGGCAATTCGAACGAAGGACAACACAGCAGGGAAAGAAGCGCGTAGAGAAGGCCCAATTGACCCCCAATTCCAGTATTCAGAGCACCGATTGATGCTATGAACCTCTAGCTGTGTCCCCACCGTACGCAATTCTCTTTTAGTGCTCTGCTGAACATCGAAGGACTCACCGAAAAAGGTGGGGGGTTTTGTCTCGCTCTGTCCAAAGTTGAAAATCCCCCTGGCAACGCTGGGTGGTCTCGAGGGAAAAATTTGTCTCCACGGACACATCGAAAATTTTATAAAGACTCATCCCTACTTTTCTTCCTTTCTTCTTCCTCTTCCTCTTCTTCTTCTCCTGAACCAATTGAACTGTGAACAGTTAAAAGAGAGAAAAAATGTCAAAGGGAAAGGTTTGTCTTGCTTACTCCGGTGGTCTCGATACCTCTGTGATTCTTGCGTGGTTGCTTGAACAGGGCTACGAGGTTATTGCCTTTATGGCCAACATCGGTCAGGAGGAGGACTTTGAGGCCGCCAGAGCTAAGGCCTTGGCCATTGGTGCCTCCAAGTACGTTCTTGTCGACGTTAGAAAGCAGTTTGTCGAGGACGTGCTGTTCCCAGCCATTGAGGTGAATGCCATTTACGAGAACGTCTATCTCCTGGGTACCTCGCTCGCAAGACCTGTCATTGCGCAGGCACAGATCCAGGTTGCTGAGCAGGAGGGATGTTTTGCCGTTTCTCACGGTTGTACCGGTAAGGGTAACGACCAGGTGAGATTCGAGCTGTCTTTCTATGCGTTGAAGCCGGACGTTGTTGTCATTGCTCCATGGAGAGACCCAGCTTTCTTTGAGAGATTTGCCGGTAGAAAGGATCTCTTGGACTATGCCTCCGAGAAGAACATCCCTGTGGCACAGACAAAGGCCAAGCCATGGTCCACTGACGAGAACATGTGTCATATCTCCTTTGAGGCTGGTATCTTGGAGGACCCAGACACGACACCTCCAAAGGACATGTGGAAGTTGACCGTTGATCCAACCGACGCTCCAGACGTCCCAGAGGACTTCACCGTGTTCTTCGAGAAGGGTAAGCCAGTCAAGCTGAGCTACACAGACGACGGTGCTGCTAAGGAGGTCACTGACCCAGTTGAGCTCTTCCTCGTTGCCAACAAGCTTGCAAGAAGAAACGGTGTTGGTCGTATCGATATTGTTGAGAACAGATTCATCGGTATCAAGTCCCGTGGTTGTTACGAGACACCAGGTTTCACCATCTTGAGATCTGCCCACATCGACTTGGAAGGTTTGACCTTGGACCGTGAGGTTCGTGCCATCAGAGACACGTTCGTCACTCCTTCCTACTCCAAGATCCTCTACAACGGGTTGTACTTCACACCAGAAGGTGAGTACGTCAGATCCATGATCGAGCCTTCTCAAACCACAGTCAACGGACAGGTCAGAGCAAGACTTTACAAGGGCTCATTGCAAATCCTCGGTAGATCCTCCTCCACTGAGAAGCTGTACGATGCTACCGAATCCTCCATGGATGAGTTGACCGGATTCCAACCTCAAGAGGCTTCCGGATTCATCGCTGTGCAAGCCATCAGAATCAAGAAGTACGGTGAGGCCAAGAGAGAGAAGAACGACCCAATCACTTTGTAAGAGGACGGTTCCTTATATAGCTCACTCTTTCCCCATAATTTCTCTTTATAATATATATAAATAAGAATTTGATTTCCTTATCTCTCTTTAGCCTGATGTTGGCAGCTTCACGTTCAAAACATGGCTGAATGTGTCAACAATGGTCTTTCTCTTCTTTTCTGGGTCAGTGACGCCCTTGAGCTCATCCAGGAACTCATCTGAAGCATCGATAACTGTCAAGTTGATACCCAAACCAGCAGTCTATATCTCCTTTACGTTCTTGGCCTCGACCTTTCTAAAAACATCGTTATCAGCCAAGATGGCGTGGATACGGTCACCAATAGCCTCAGCCGTCAATTTGGCAGTAACAGTGGAGTCGACACAACCAGAGACAGCACCGATAACCTCGGTGTCAGGATCAACGAGGGCTCTCAGTCTGTTAATCTCGGTATCGGTGAGGTTCTCCATGGACCAGTTTGCCTGGCCTCAGAGACATGAACGGCACAGCTTCTCAACATGGATTTACCCTTCTCAAGGTGAGTAACCTCCGGATAGCATGGGATGCCGTAAATATGCTTAGCCTCGTTGGCGATACCACAGTATGGGGACTCATCAGATGTAGCATTAACCTTGAGACGCTCAGGCGAACAGTAGAGCTCATCACAGTGGGATATCGAGCCCTTTGAATGCTCAACGTCCTTGAACAGAGTCGTGTTCTCTTCTCTCACCTCTACTAACTCCAGTACTGTTGACCCAGGCAGTTTCACGCATACCGTAACAGATATCTCAGAGTGGGACTCTGAGGTTGAAGACAGCCTTGTCGTCGTATGGTGCACCTGGAGCATATATGGAGAAAGCAGCACCAAAGAGAGCACCAGAGAGAGAGAGAGAGAGAGAGAGAGAGAGAGAGAGAGAGAGAGAGAGAGTAACAGCCTTTGGCTTCCAGTCTAATTCAGCGATCCATTGGCCACATGAAAGCATCTCAACATAAGCGTTGAACTCATGCAAGCGACGAGTGAGCCAACATGAGTGCTGAGAACCAAAGTCGAAGGCCAAGATGGGCTAAAAGACACTGGAAACTGCTTCAACTGACGACATCTAACAACATCTAACAACATCCTACTTAGTGGTTAGATGTTGTCATTTCTTGTAGCTGAATTGAGGAAGCTTTGTCAGAGGCATCGGACAGAACCCTTCCCTTGGTGTCGCTCTCCACGATGCCCTTAAGTCATCATGTTGCAGACCAGAGATTGCTTCATTGTATGGAATAACCACTTTCTCCCTTTTAACTCGGGTCCACACAGCTATGACAGATAGAGTGTGTGATTGGATTATACCTGGGAACGTTTCCTGTCTTCGTTTATGGAGAACGGCTCGTAGAGCACACTGCCTGGTGATGGTGATGTTTTGTTTTATGTCATCTAGTCCAGCGGGCCCAGGGCACATGTGTGGAACGCATTGAACAATGCGCTCGTCCATGAGGTATTGTAGAATTGTGATTCATATATATATATATATATATGCATAGTACACACACAATTCCATATTCTGTATATCGATAATAACAGTCTTCCAGATTCCACGGTGGCTGGTATTCACCAGGTAGACGTATATCCAGATGCAAAGCTGAATAGAGACAGAGAACAAATAAACACTCATTCAAATATGCTCGTGGATTCTGGTGAACGACTTTGAGTACTCCAGCTCGCCATGGTTATTAGGCGTGATGAGAACCTTGATCTCCGAGTCCTTATGATCACGGAGGTATTCGAATCCACACTCGATACCATTCTTCAAGGAAACAACTGTGGTGATGAAGCGTCTTGCCCTCTCATCATCGATATCACCACGAGCAAAGCAATCCAGCACACCTTCGAAATCTTCTCTTGTGTAGCACATCGAACCCATGAGCTTTTTCTCGTGTTTAGTGACATCCATTGGCCAGAATCTGATTGGGTTCTTACCCCAGATAGCAATGTTGACAACTGTACCGTTGGATGCAGCTGCATGAATGGCAGTTTGCAATGTCACTTCCAGTCCAGAACAGTCAAAGGTATAGTCAAACCCGTGTCCAGTTGGGGATAACTTACGCAATTCAGCAACCGGGTTACCGTTGACAGATGTTGGATCAAAACCAATAGCACCCAGCTTTTCAGCGTTCTCCCTTCTAATCTTTGAAGGCTCGGAGCACACAACGTGCGAGGCCTTAAAACCAAAGAGACACAGAATCGTTGAAAGTCCGATGGCTCCACCACCAATGATGAGCGCAGTGGAACCTTCTTTGAATCCGGAGATTCTCACAGCATGGTAAGAGACCGCTAGGGGTTGTGCTAGCGCAGCAATCTCTAATGGGATACTTTTTGGAACAACAACAGCATGACGAGCAGCAGTGACAAATTTATCAGCCAATCCACCGTTCTGTGCACCTAGTCCGGTAAGAGACATGTTCTTACAGATGTTTGTGAGGCCCTTTTCACATTCATCACAGTCCTCGTCGGCCGTGAGCTCAGAGTGGTAAAAGCGATCTTTATCTGCACAGTGTGTGCTTGGGTCAATCACGACATGGTCACCAACTTTGACATCCGAAACGTTATCACCAACCTCCATAACAGTACCGGCAATCTCATGACCCATACAGAGAGGTGGCTTGAGTCCCGTTAATGGGTCGCTACCACCAGCATGCTTGAAAAAGTTGGGTGGGTCAGCAGTAACCTCTTTCAAATCTGTACCGCAAATACCACAGTACGAGACATCGACAAGCACCTCATCTGGGTGCTCAATTCTCGGTTCTGGTACGTTCTGTTCATAACGTAGATCGTTTGGTCCATAGTAAACTATTCCTTGCATCGTAGTTGTACTGTGATGACTTCTATTGTTCTGGTGAGAAGCCTGGAGATTGGTTTTGAAACCAAGGTGATCACGGGGTGGATGATCTTTATAAACTGCACTCCCAATAACTTCCGCAACTTTTGGCTGCTGCAAATCGTTCGAAATTGATGCAGGATGGTAGTTAAAACTCTCTCCCTCTAGACTTGGATCTTATTTTTACTTGTACGTTAATAACAATGACTGGTTGAGAAAGTTGTACATTGAGGGAATAACAGCCACCTCATGATTGTACAGCAATGTATACGGACAGCTTGATCTGTAGTGCTTCAGTACAGTGAAGGCGATTCTGATCTCCGCTAACGATCTCGTAAATCTCGAATCATCGCTACCTTCGTGATCAACTTGCGCTGTACGGCACGTCGGGTACTGACTATGTGCCAGTTCCGTCCGTTAACAAAATGGTGATTTCGTATATGCGGTAGCAATTCAGTGTATGGTGAGGCTATGTCAGAATGATACCAATCTAAATTTCGCCAAGTATGGAGTCTTTCTTGGGAATCCCTCTTTATATTTGCCAGTCTAGTCAACACAAATACGACGTTGATGGATCATCTTGACTGACTATCGTCATCAGATCTTGGAGTTTGACATTGGAGTATCGAACAGTTCCGAAATGGTTTGGCGGTGTAGTCGTTGGGCATGAGTTCTCTTCAACTTCCTGTTCCGTTCCTGTATGACATGCATCAATCATTCTATTTTTGTGTTGTTGAAGACGATAATAAGCCATATTTTGTTGGTAAATCATTATAGCAGTGGTCAGGTAGAGTTCTTCAGCAAGATTATCCAGGAAATGTACTGGATTCTATTCATCCGTTCTTCGTTGAAAGACGTAGCAGTAACATTGAGATAGTGAATTTGTTGGTGCTGTTGGCTCAATATTGGCAAATTTAACAATAGTCTCCTCTCTGGTTAATTCCATCTCTGTAATTTCATGTTGAACAATTTCTCTAGCGGGATATAACTGCTGTGTAGAACGATCGTTTTGAGATGGAAATTCACCAATTTTGCTAATGTAATCCTCAAGTATATTATATTCCTCGTCGCTTAGAAGAACATCTCGAAGCAATTCAAGGTGACCATTTGTAGCTGAGCCTAGATCTAGCGTATAAGCCTCAGCAAACTTCTCTTGACCATTTCCTGAGCTATCATACCATCAACTCTGTGGAATAAACGTCTGTTGATGGTTATTAAATAAGCTTCACCTCTCGAATCACCAGTAAAGCTAGAATCCAAGGATAATAGCGAAAGAGCTGTATTGATTATTCGTGAATAATTCACCGAGACTGGATCCAATAATATATCCTTCATGTACTATGGATGTTCTCTGAATGCCTCACCGACCAAGACTTTGTCCCTGTCACAACAAAAAGATGGCAATTCAGCATTGATAACAAGTGTTTGACAATAATCGCTACACTTTTCATGACCACCTGGATTTCACTCCATGTTCTGTGGCCTCTCAGGTCTCCGCTGTTGTTGTTCATAAACTGGATCATCATTCTCATTAAAACCGTTGGTGTCATCCTCAATGATGTGTTCAAAGTCGGGATCATGATCAAAGCTCTATCAAATCCAATTTCTTCCAATTCTCTTTCTGCTACGCGTATTGCATTTCTTCCAATTCTCTTTCTGCTACGCGTATTGCATTTCTTCCAATTCTCTTTCTGCTACGCGTATTGCATTTCTTCCTTTGCCTCTTATTCTATCAGCTATAGTTCCATTATCAAGCTCAGGTTCAGGTTCAGGTCATGGCGGCCGTTGTGGTACATCTGTGATCTCTGCATGGGTATTCTGTGAGATAACTTGAAGGTTTCTTGTTCCGTATCTTGTTCTCACAGCAGCTTAGTTAGTCTGTCTCAACAATAACTGTGCCTTCTTGTTGTGTCGTGCCTCCATTCGTTTGAAGTTGCCGCTGTGGTTCTGGATTAGCCGCGGATGTTTCTTCACCAAGTTCAGGACATCGTTGGAAGGTTCCAATGAGAGTCCTTTGGAGTTTCTTTTGTTGTTCTCCAGCCTTTCTTCTTTACTTGCTTAATCCTTTGTTTATGGCCACTGTTTGGCGATGTTTTCAACGTTGTGTATAAAGCTGTATTTGTTTTGTGTCATTTTTGTGTTGATAAGAATCCGAAATGTAAACAATGCCTATTAAAATTGGAAACATCCTTACATTTTTACGATTGCTAGGGCAACGAAGAACCAGAACTAGATAGCAAACACAGCATCCTACGGCTATCTGCAAGAACCACCAGTCCAATCGAATTCAGATTTTGTCTATAGGACAATGGAAATTAGTGCGATTGTCTAATCGAGCTAGATCTCCCTTTGATTGTTTTGTTGTTCAGATGTAAGCACATTTATGTATTCTTTTTTATTATACCATACAAACTATGAGTTGTGGTATCTCAGGCTGTATTGAAGGTTACATGCTCATACTTTGCAGACCTCTTAGTAAAAGTGTTACCTACGGCTCTGCTTACTTTGGGTGCATCTGGGGACCGGTTTGCTATTTCTATTACTATCATTCAAATACTTCTCCCATTGCGTGTGGGAGCAATGCGTTGATGCGATTCGTGCAACTTCCTCTTTAGGTAATTGCCCTATTCGGACATTTCCCAAACTCGCGAAAATCAACCCCGGCAAACCTGGTAGACCCACGCAAGGACGCTGGTAGGCAGGCGCACACAGCGACTCCCTCACCAAAAATTGCGCTCACAACTTTTCACAGTCAGCGGACAACGCTCCAGTGAGAGAGCTTCGGGCCAGGACTAAAGGAGCCTAGAAGGATTGGAAGTGATGCCAGAGAGAGGACCGGATCTATGGTTAGAGACCATCAAGAAGTGCGAGCACCTTCCTGAGGCCGACATGAAGCTGCTCTGTGAGATGGTTAAGGAGCTGTTGATGGAGGAGTCCAACATTCAGCCCGTGCAGAGCCCAGTGACGGTGTGTGGTGACATACACGGCCAGTTCCACGACCTGCTGGAGCTGTTCAGAACCAGTGGTGGGCTGCCGGACTCTGTCAACTACGTGTTTTTGGGAGACTACGTTGATAGGGGCTACTTCTCCCTGGAGACGTTTACGCTGCTGATGTGCCTGAAGGTGAAGTACCCATCCAGACTGACCCTTGTGAGAGGAAACCACGAGTCCAGACAGATCACACAGGTGTATGGGTTCTACGAGGAGTGCTTGACAAAGTATGGCTCCACCACCGTGTGGAAGTACTGCTGCCAGGTGTTTGACTTTTTGACACTGGCTGCCATCATTGATGGCCGTATTCTATGTGTCCATGGCGGGCTATCACCAGAGATTCGCATGCTTGACCAAATCCGTGTTCTTTCCAGAGCACAGGAGGTTCCACACGAAGGTGGCTTCTGCGACTTGGTCTGGAGTGATCCTGACGAGGTTGAAACATGGCAAGTGAGTCCTCGTGGTGCCGGTTGGTTGTTTGGCTCACGAGTTGCGCGTGAGTTCAACCACGTGAACAACTTACAGCTCATTGCCAGGGCCCACCAGCTCGTCATGGAAGGCTTCAAGTACCACTTCAAGGAGAAGGACGTCGTGACCGTGTGGAGTGCGCCAAACTACTGCTATAGATGCGGTAATGTTGCGAGTGTGATGAAAGTTGATGACGATTTAGAACCAAAATTCAAGATCTTTAGTGCAGTCCCAGACGATACAGAGAAGGCTGCTCCGCAGAAGACTCAGAGAAGTGAATACTTTTTATGATTATCATGACATGACATGTTCTGTTTTATGTTTTTTTCGTTTCAATCCTTGTTGTTCTTTCCCTTTTTAATACTCCGTTTAATTATCCATGCCATATCTATTACACGGGCTGTATAATAGCTCTTCCTTAACATCACTCAGTAGTCCATCCATTTCTCATTGCCGTTGATGCCATACTTTGAGGTGTAGTTGGCATAGACCGACGGGAAGGGGTTTGATTTGGAGAGGATAACCAATCTGGAGCTGGCAACAACGTTACCTTTCACCATATCGTTTTCAATCAACGAGCAGCACACGTTTTGGACGAATGCCAGGTCCATTGGCTCATTCAACGTTTGGTATAATGCCTGGTTACCAAAAGTGCTAGACTGCTCAGCTGAAGTCCTCAAAGATTTGGCAAAGGCGACTTGTAGTTTGGCATATGGCAACCGATTGACATCGCAAGTCTGGAACACCTTCAAGGCCAAGTTTCTGAAGAGCAGAATCCTCGACCTCTGTGACAACAACACCAAGAGACCTCTTGCTTTGAAGTAGTGCTGGTTCAAGAACAAATGTCTTTGGAACTCGAATTGATTGCCGTTGATGGAATGGATCACCAGAGGTCCATACATGGCTTGTAGCTCTGGGAATCTCATCAGCACCTGCTTGCTGGGATTCTTCCCAATAAGCATGGACACGGGAACCAGGTATCTGAGGATCCGAATCAGATTGGTGGATCCCTTGAGACAGTGTCTAAATGACCAGCTCAGGTGGTGATGAGCCTTAGACAGCTGGTTCTTGATGATGTAATATCGGGCAAGGATATACCGATATTGAACCTGCTGAGACATGGGGAACCTCTGAAACTTTAGCTCCAGCAGATTGACGTTGGCAAAGATGTTGGCACACAGCAACGGGTTGCCAATCGTGAAGTACACCGAGTTCAGGTGGTTGACTATGAATATGATCAGCTCTTTCTTGCGCGGGCTTCCCTTTAGCGCACGCAGGTGGTTGAACACCCTCGACAGCACTGTCGATACAAACACCAGTCGCTTGTTCTTCTTGCCATCCAGCCGGTTGAGCACCAGGTCCACTCTCTTCACCATTGGAATGATGTGTCCAACAGTCTCCTGGAACAGCGGACATAAAGATTCACCATACTGCGAGTTCATGAACGCCATCGACAGCGCATTGAAGAAGGACAGGTACAGGTCATGTGACTGCAGTATCGACCAAGGATCAACGTCCTTACACAGCAATAGATAGCTCACGACCAGCGGCTCGAACGATGACCAGTCATCGTTCAAGTGGTACTGCTCAACATGAGATTTGATCTGGGAGGCATCTACCGAGCGTAGGCTCGACTGCACAGAGGCAATCTGGTATGAATGACTCCGTAGGTCCACGGAGAGCAAGTCACATAGCACCTTGGGGTCATTGGTCCTTAAATTCGACAGCAAAGCGTCCATTGTTGTTGGCTCTCTTGCGCTCCCTTGGGCTCTCTGTCCGTCCGTCTGCCTGTCTGCCTGTGCGTGGGAGGAGGTTGGAAGGGCCAGCAACGGCAGAAAAAATTTCAGTGGGCAGAGGGCCCTCCGAGCCCGTGAAGAGCTGCTGTGACGCAGTACGACGAGGACGAGATTCAGCCTGAGGAAGGACGATAACAGGCCAATTGAACCGTGGAGCACCCCAGGAAATGGACGCTGAGTCAGTACCATCACCAGGAGAGCAGTCTAGGCCGTCTGGGGCGGACCGCTGTGGTCTGAGCCCGGCGAATGGTGTGTGTAATGGTGCCCAGGCAACGGCATCAGCTGGACATAATGGCAAGGGCCCAAGGGCCGCACAGGCCAGGAAGCAGGGGGACAAGACGAAGGTGAAGACACAGGAGAAGAGGAAGAGGACGAAGAAGAAGAAGAAGGCCCCGCCCACGACCAGCGTCAAGCTTGTGGTTCGGCTGCTGCCACCGGAACTCGAGCCTGAAGAGTTCTGGAACAAGGTGAAGATCAACAGACAGCAAACAGATGGATGCTATTACATGAAGGGGAAGCTGTTCCCCACCAAGCCGTACAAGAACGTGCTCTACTCGAGAGCGTATGTGTCGTTCAAGACTGCTGAGTACGCCAATGCGTTTGTTCACTCGCTTAAGGGGTTGAAGTTCCAGGATGGTGAGGATGATGCTGGGCCGATGGTGATGAAGAGCCTCTTCAACAAGATGCCGCAGGATGCTCGCAGGGAGAAGTCCTTTGAAGCGATGCCGGAGTATCTCAAGTTCTTGCAGTACCAGCGAGGTGAGCTCGAGAAGCTGGACCTGTTTGCTAAGGATAAGCCTAAGCCCAAGGCCAAGGATAAGAAGCAGGCGCAGAAGAGGGCTAAGGGCAAGGCGGCAAGGGGCAAGGGCGAGAAAGGCGGCAAGGACGGCCAGTCGAAGCTGGACACTGCGAAGCTGGGCCCTGCGAAGCTAGAAGCTCCCACCAAGGCTGTGAATCCAAAGAAGAAGCCCAATAGGAAGGGAAAGGCGGCTGACAAGAGAGAGCCTGCTGTGAAGGAGCGGAAGGACGGTGAGAAGCCAAAGCCTCAGAGCACCGGTGATAAACCGAAGCCTAAGCCTAAGCCGAAGAGCGCTGGGAAGACCACCACGAAGAAGACTGCAAAGGCCGCTGGCAAGACCGCTGGCAAGGCCGCTGGTGATGGTGATGTGACCTCCAATGCCTTAAAAAGTAAACAAAAGCGTCCAAGGAAGAATCCACAAACAAAGAACATGACGGACTCGCCACAGACACCGAAGATTTCAATACTGAAGCGTGAGTGAGTGTCCTTTCTACGCGGAAGAAGACGGTGATGACGGTGATGACGGTGATGACGGGCGGAGGATCACATCTGAGGCTTATGGGCTCTGTTGAGCGATGGTTGTTGGCGATGCCAGGCTGCTCAGTTGGCCTGGAGGGCGGCTTCAGCAGGCTTTGCGACCCCAAGGTGTTGGCACTGGTGTTCAGACTCATCTTGGATGACGAGTTCGAGCTGGCGGGCGGCGAGGGGGACACTGCGATCTCTGTAGTGGATAGGCTGGTTGAGTACTTCCACATTGCCGAGGTGAAGAGATTTGACGAGTTGAGCAGGTTGAGATTGCTGCTCGACGTGGAGCGGTTAACGCAGGGTGACTCTAGACAGCTCTACATACTATGTATTCTCGTTGTACGGATCGGTGTCTTTGGCTTGAAGTCGTCTCTCTGTGCTTCAGCGGTGTCGATATTGAACCAGGAGGACCGGCTGGAGTTGGAGCGGGCGATCTATGGCGATGCCGCTGGTGATGTCCACGTGGAGAACTCCATCTTGGTTAAGGAGTTGAGGCGGATGGACTCAGAGCTCCAGCAGAGCAATGGCAGGGCACAGGCGCTCGAGAAGGAGTTGTGTCGATTGCAGAGGCTCAACAGCTCCATGGAGCAGCATTTGAGGCTGGTTGATGACGCCAACGGCGCGTTACAACTACACAGGGATGAAATAGAGAGGCTAAAGATTACAAATAAACGGTACAAAGATTCTATTCTCCAGTGGGAGCGAGATTTCGCCCAGTTGCAACGGTACAACCCACCTTCTCCCACGAGAAGAGTTCGAATAGCTCATCATGACCATCAGCTCCACAATCCACAGCAGCAGCAGGAGCTTGTGTACTTGCAATGGCAGTACAACACCTTGACACAGTGGATATCCAAGTTGATATAGGCTATAAACCACACATAATAAAGCAGAAAGAAAGGCCCTGTTCGTAGCTCTTAGAAGATAGCGTCCAAAGTACAACAGATACACATCGCCGCGAGACACGCCATGCAACAGTCAGACGAGTTATCCCTCTGCGGTTGCTGCTGAACGTACACAGGCTGTTGCTGCTGCTGATAGTAGCCCTGCTGCTGTGGAGGGCCCTGCTGGTAGTAGCCCTGTTGTCCTCCGTACTGTGGTGGACCTTGCTGCTGGTAGTAGCCATGCTGGCCCTGCTGGCCCTGGTACGCCTGCTGCGGATAGTCGTTGAATCCACGCTGGCCCTGGCCTGTGTTACTGTTGCCGTTGTTGAAGTTCGGTGGAGGCCCTGAAGGGGCCGAGTAGTTCTGTGGTGGTGCACCAGCTGGGGCCTGGTAGTTCTATACAGAGACACATCCCGTTAGTAAGAGCCGTACACCTAACCTCGGGGGAGGATCAAGGCCAACATGGCGATATCCAACATGGCGATATCCACCGTGGCGAGGGCGTAGAAGCAAGCATACGTACATTGCTGCCGGAGTAGTACTTCTCTGCTGACATTGCTCGGAGGCGCTGGCTAGGCAGGTGTTCTTTGTTGTTGATGATGGTGCCGGCTCCAGTACGAAGGGAAGGGGTTTTCACCGCCTTTTTTGTGTGTGGAAGGCAACTGTGCTGAGGAGATGGTGGGGTGTGTGTCCCGTAGTGTGGTTTGTAATATGTTACGTAAGATACTTGGTATGCTTACATAAGCATGATTATTTCAGAATCATCGCAGGATTATGTTGTGGCTATATAATATAATGATTATAACGATATAGTGCTATACCGGTTAGAACTCATCCTCGCTATCCTGAAAGAACAGGGTGAAGACGATAATCGACGTGTAGATCAGTAGGCCGCCGCTGGTGCTCATTATGGTTGCAGGCAGAACGACGAGTCTGGTGTGGTATAGCACCAGTGGCAGTGCGATGCCACTGGCCACTAAGAAGGCGGTGATGAACTTTGCAAAGTCGTTTGTATTGCTTTCATCAGGGCCAGAGGTGTTAGTAATTGTAAGCAGAACAGGGATACAATGTTGGAGACCACTCACCTTGAAGAGTCACTCATGAAGTCATCAAATTCGGAGCGTGTGAACAGGGTGTTCGGCAAAGGTGCCAGCAGAAAGATACCAACTATATGGGGGTGTTGTTAGTGATGCTCTTCGATTCAAGGGACAGCGCAGCTAGGACACGACCCGATTCTCCACTCACCAACATAGAGAGGATACCAATTGGACCACAGAGCACACGACAGGATGATCAGCAGGAACCCAGCCGCAAGAAACCCGGAGAGGAATATTATCTTGGTCAAAGGGGTGACTTTCATCGTGATGGCGTATACGTTATGTGATATGGTCTGAAACAGAGGGCAGATTCAATTGAATTTATAAAAACAGCCCACAGGTGATAACAAACAGATGAGTCAGCACGGATGCACTCGGACTTGAGATTGATCAATGGTTGTTTGGGAAGTTTCGATGTGTAAACGTGTGTTTTTGGCTACAGAAAGTGGAAAATGAGCAAAAAGTACCCCGTTATACCTGTGTTGCGCGTACCAACAACTACAAAGCATTGGAATCTACACTGATGTTGATGATATTTGAGTAATGTTTGTACATCTTTTCTCGCTTGTTTTGTCTTAGATGAGCTTATAGCGATCTCTTCAGCTCGTTTATGTCAATGTCCTTCCATCTGATCACACTTTTGGCTCTGCCCTTAACCAGTTTGAAAGTTCCTGGGAACTTCACAGGTAACCTCATCACCAAATCGTTGGCCTCCTGTTCGCTTATCGCGTACTGAATGCCAAAGGTGGCGATGACCTTGTCTTTCAGTTCATCTACAGCGTGCGGTCTGTCGTTGCGTAGCGTGGCAATAAGGTCCAGTACACGGCCCAATTTGGAATCCAGGTATCTTGTATACTTCACCTCTGGAGGTATGGAGTTGGCATTCCTCAGGGATTCCTTCATTCTGATACGATCCAATAATGACATTCCCTTTAGATCTGCCGTGACGGGGATAGAGGATCTCTGCAGTGGCTCTTGTCTCTTTCTCTTCCTGTTGAAGCCCTCTGCAGAGCGAGCATCTGTCGTTGATGACAACTTTGATTTTGGCAGGATAGGTATGGATTGATCATCTGGGTGTAACTCACACCAACGGCCAAGTCTCTTGTTGAACTCGTCCTGTCTTTTCGAGAGATCAACAAGCGATAGCTGTTGCTTTGTCTTGTCAACATCAATAACTATATCGTTACCGTCATCGAGTTTCAAAGTCAAGAATCCATCCCATATATAGCACACTCGCAAGAGGTCGCTCATCGTAACAGATATTCCACTTAATGTGTGTACTTGTCTGACGAGGTCAACTAGTGGTATATCGGCAAATCGTTTTGCAACGTTGATATGTAACACATTATCAAACGATGCAAAGATTTTCTGTAAATCTTTGACATATTGTAAGAAGTTGTTGTGGGAGTCATTGGATATGGCTTGCAGTTCATCCTCCAGTGATTTCAATAACTCAGGATAAAATTGAGCACCGATTGCCCTATGTTGCAGTATATCGTTTGAAATGACAATCTGGTCAATTCTTTTATTAGCCATTGATATCGTTTGGTGCCTGTGTACACCGGATCTTAGCTGTTTCCTGGAGTCACGTCTCTTAACCAGCTCTTCTCTCATATTCCAAGGCCTTAACACATAATCCAACGGATAGTTACACTCGAACTGAATGTCTACTCCATCTGATGCTAAAGGGCCTGAAATAGTTGAGACACACACGCCCTCCGTTAAGAATTCCAAAGTTTGTCCAACTTGTACGAAGATTGCATTCGATAGGGGCCGTTTTACTTCAAGCCATTCGCCGTAGGTGGTTTGTACTCTAAAAGGCGACTTGATCGAGCTGAGCCTTAAAAGGTTGGTGGCATCGTTGGCTCCGGTGAATCTTGTGTCCATTAGCTTGATCTCTTGGAATTGGTGGCCCCTGGTCGTTGAATATTTGGAAGATCTTATCGATAGTGACTCCAGGATACTATCCATTAGCATATTTGACACCAGATCAAAGCATTGGAATGAGTCTCCTATAGACTTGGACATATAAGGAAGACCTGGTGGGAACTTATTGACCTCTAAGGCTCTGAAAGTGACAGACCGTTGCGACTGATCCTTATAAGATCCCAAGAATGTATTATCCATGGGGATACCATCACACTGATCAGTGTTGAACATCTCTTTGGCCTGTTCTCTCAAAAGCGTGAAGACATCATCGTCAACGTCCTTGTCTATGCCAGTCAGGTAGAAGTAGCCCTGCTCCACTATGGCGTTGACCAATTGTTCCTGGAACAGCTCTCGATCAGACGACAGCAGCGAATACTCAACAATTGGAACGGACATTGGCTATAACCGCCTGTAAATAGCGCATCGGAAGAGATAACTCCAACGCAGCACTCAAGGTGTAGGCCTAGTAAAGTGTATACACCACCCGGACACCACATCACCCAGACACCACATACACGACCACGCACAAGGTGTTACCCTACTTAGTGCCCCCCCCCCACCACGCCGCCCACAGAAAACACACAGCGGCAAATGAAGCGGGCGAAAAACGTCTCGAAGATTCCACGAAGAGTGAAAAATTTCCCCAACGCCGACCGGTCATCGGAGACAGAAAAAAAAACCACAAAAACCACAAAAATGGGCGAAAAAGTTGATCATGTTTTCCCTTTCTTTCCATTTCCTTCCATCTCCTTCTGCTAATTGGAAAGAATTATAAATAAGGAAAGCACACATTAGCACTCCTCTTTTGTTGCCTCTTTATAGTTCCACTTACAAATTAGATACAATAATGCTTGCTAACAGATTTGCACGCACTTCTTTGCGTAATGTGAGTTGTCTTTGCTTTGTATGGGTTTGTTGTCCATTTTGCGTTGATGGAATTTATGGGGTTTGTTGATGATTTTCAGTCGGGGGTTTGTGGGCGGCAAATCTTCAACTCGAGGACGGCGGCAGCGGCGGCAGCGTCAACAGCAAGCGGCGGCTAACTTATAAGATGGACACAACCTGTGGTGTATATGAGCCAGTGTACTAACAATGCTTACAGACTCGCTTGCCAACTTTGTCCCGTTTCAACTCGAACGGTAAAGTGCAAGGCCAAGTGATTGGTATCGATTTGGGTACCACGAACTCCGCTGTTGCCATCATGGAGGGTAAGGTTCCAAAGATCATTGAGAACGCTGAGGGTTCCAGAACCACCCCATCCGTGGTTGCCTTCACAAAGGAGGGCGAGAGACTCGTTGGTATTCCAGCCAAGCGTCAGGCCGTTGTCAACCCAGAGAACACTTTGTTTGCCACAAAGCGTTTGATTGGTCGTCGTTGGGAAGACGCTGAGGTTCAAAGAGATATCAAGCAAGTGCCATACAAGATTGTCAAGCACTCTAACGGTGATGCTTGGTTGGAGGCTCGTGGCCAAACCTACTCCCCAGCTCAAATTGGTGGTTTCGTCCTCAACAAGATGAAGGAGACCGCTGAGGCCTACCTCGGTAAGTCCATCAAGAACGCTGTTGTTACAGTGCCAGCTTACTTCAACGATTCCCAAAGACAAGCCACCAAGGATGCCGGCCAAATTGTCGGTTTGAACGTGTTGCGTGTCGTTAACGAGCCAACCGCTGCCGCTTTGGCTTACGGTTTGGAGAAGACCGAGACCAAGGTTGTTGCTGTCTTTGATTTGGGTGGTGGTACCTTCGATATCTCCATCTTGGATATCGACAATGGTGTCTTTGAGGTCAAGTCCACAAACGGTGACACCCACTTGGGTGGTGAGGATTTCGATATTGTCCTTGTTAGAGACATTGTTGAACAGTTCAAGAAGGAGAACGGTATTGACTTGGAGAATGACCGTATGGCCATCCAAAGAATCAGAGAGGCTGCTGAGAAGGCTAAGATTGAATTGTCTTCCACTGTCTCCACCGAGATTAACTTGCCATTTATCACTGCCGACGCTTCCGGTCCAAAGCACATTAACACAAAGATCTCTAGAGCTCAATTCGAGACCCTTGTTGATCCATTGATCAAGAAGACTGTCGACCCAGTTAAGAAGGCTTTGAAGGATGCCGGTTTGTCCACCTCTGACATTGGTGAGGTTATCCTTGTTGGTGGTATGACCAGAATGCCAAAGGTTGTTGAGACCGTCAAGTCCCTCTTCAACAAGGAGCCATCTAAGGCTGTCAACCCAGATGAGGCTGTTGCCATTGGTGCTGCTATCCAAGGTGCTGTCTTGGCTGGTGAAGTTACCGATGTCTTGTTACTTGATGTTACCCCATTGTCCCTCGGTATCGAGACCTTGGGTGGTGTCTTCACCAGATTGATCCCAAGAAACACCACTATCCCAACAAAGAAGTCCCAAATCTTCTCCACTGCTGCTGAAGGTCAAACCTCCGTTGAGATTAGAGTATTCCAAGGTGAGCGTGAATTGGTCCGTGACAACAAGTTGATTGGTAACTTCACCTTGTCTGGTATCCCACCAGCTCCAAAGGGTGTTCCACAAATCGAGGTCACCTTCGACATCGACGCTGATGGTATCATCAACGTCTCTGCTAGAGACAAAGCCTCTAACAAGGATGCTTCTATCACCGTTGCTGGTTCTTCTGGTTTGTCCGATGCTGAAATCGAGAAGATGGTTAACGATGCTGAGAAGTATGCTGAACAAGATAAGGCTAGAAGAGAGGCTGTTGAGAACGCCAACAAGGCTGACCAGACCATCAACGACACTGAGAAGTCTCTCAAGGAGTTTGAGGAAAAGATTGACAAGGAGAAGGCTGGTGAGGTTCAAAAGCAAATTGACTCTTTGAAGGAGTTGGTTGCTCGTGCCCAAGCTGGTGAGGAGGTCAACGCTGAGGAGTTGAAGACCAAGACCGAGGAGTTGAGAGCTGCTTCCTTGAAGTTGTTCGAGGACTTGTACAAGAACAGCTCCAACGAGGCTAAGCCAGAGGACAAGTAAATGTCATTCTGATGTTTTTCCTAATGCTTGTTTTATGACTTTATGAGTTACTCAACACACGTTGTTCTCTTTTTAAACTAACCTCTGTTTATGTGTTTAGTTTCCACCGCTTTTGTTTGCTTCTTTCCTCTCCGATTCTTTTGTTCTTCTTCAACACACCTTCTGTTTTTTAACATCACACTCCTTCCAATTTGGTGATCGGGCTTGGCGATGTTTCTGTACATAGATGAAGGAATCCTTTTGCATAAGCACATACAAAAGATACAAAGAACAGGGAGAGAGAAGGATCGATACAAAATATTTGATTGTTTACTAAATTTACTTCTGTAGCACACAACTAGGCGTAATCGCCTGGCACTGGGTACTCCGAGGCCCAGGCTGCAACTTCCTGGGCCAGTTGCTTCACCTCTGCAGACTCGTCAGCAAGCTGTTTGAAGTTTGCCAACAGCGATCTAGCGTCTTCACCTTGGGCTTTGCTCTTCAAGTCCAACGCAATTGCCACTGCTCTGTCGATGTACTCGGTAACCTGGTCGAACTCCTTGTTGTCGAACCCACGGGTGGTCATTGCCGGGGTACCAACTCTCAGCCCAGAAGGGAACAGCGCAGACTTGTCACCTGGGATGGTGTTCTTGTTGGCAGCGATGTTGATTCTCTCCAACACGGCTTCCAGTCTAGCACCGTCAATGCTCTTTGATCTCAGGTCGATCAGGATGAGGTGGGTGTCAGTACCACCAGAGACGAGGTCGAAGCCCTTCTGCTGCAGAGCATTGGCAAAGTACGCAGCGTTCTCAACAACCTTCTGCTGGTACTCCTTGTACTCTGGAGTCTGGGTCTGTTTCAATGCCACGGCAAGAGCAGAGATGGTGTGGTTGTGAGGACCACCCTGGTGTGCTGGGAATACGGAGAAGTTGATCTTCTTCTCAAGGTCGTACAGCACCTCCTTGCCTTTCTTGGTGACTTTTCTGACACCCTTTCTGAAGAAGATCATGGCACCTCTTGGTCCTCTGAGGGACTTGTGGGTGGTTGTGGTGACGATGTCAGAGTATGGGAATGGCGAGTCAGTGACACCGGCAGAAACCAAGCCAGAGATGTGGGCCATGTCGGAGAGCAAGTACGCACCAACCTTGTCGGCAATCTTCTTCATTCTCTGGTAGTCAATGGTTCTTGAGTAGGCAGAGGCACCAGCCACGATGATCTTTGGTCTGAACAGCTCTGCGGTCTTCTCCAAGGTGTCGTAGTCAATGACACCGGTGGCCTCGTCCAATCTGTAAGGCATGGTTTGGAAGTACTTTGAGATGTAGGAGATCTTGGTAGATGGAGTTTGGTAACCGTGGGACAAGTGGCCACCGTGAGGCAAGTCCAGTCCCATCAGTCTGTCACCAACGTTCAGCACAGCAGAGTAGGCGTACAGGTTGGCTGGAGCACCGGAGAGAGGTTGGACGTTGACACCCCACTGTTCTGGGTCCAAGCCGAATGCCTCAAGGGCTCTTTTCTGGCAGAGGGACTCAGCCTTGTCGATGAACTCGTTACCACCGTAGTAACGCTCACCTGGATAACCTTCGGAGTACTTGTTTTGCATCTCAGAGCCCAACAGATCCATCACGGCCTTCGAGGTGAAGTTCTCTGATGGGATCAGAGTGATTGAGGACTTTTGACGGTTACGCTCCTCAGCGAGGATCTGAGACATCTCTGGATCAATTTCTTTCACGCTCTTGGAGAGCAGCTCCTGAGATTTGGCGGAGATTGCATAGCTTCTCTACAGATATGGGAGGAGGATGCGTTAGTTTCTCTTCGTAGATGGATAGAGCGATGAGGATGTTGAACATACGATGAGGGTGCTTGAGGCTCTTTGAGCGAGCGCAACTGAACGCAATTGAGTACGAATCATCTCGAAAGTTCTGTAGGACCGTGTGGGACGCTTCGAGATACACTGAGCAGACTGTGAGCGAGGCAAGACGTTGCCAGAAAGAATTCCCTTTTATATGTTTTCTCAAAGGTGGAAAATTTTTGGTTGACTGGACAATTTCATCGGAATTTGTATAGGGAACGAAAAGTCGGAATTAACCGGAGTCATGGTCCACTTGTCCGGAGTCAATTCCGCCACCGGAGTCAACACCCCCGAGTCATAGAAAAAGTGGAGGCAGCAGGTGGGAAAAAAATCTCCACGGTAACCAAAAGAGATGAATAAAGAGCCCTTGAATGTCCGCATGAGAAGCGAACAGGTTTGAGCGCTGATGCCTGTTGCTTCTTCTCGTTCCGACGGATCATGCTCGTCCTCGCGTATCAAGGGAATCTTCAACAAGCTGAAGCTTACCAATAGCAGCAGCAGCAGCAGTGTTCAGGTAAGCAGGCCGAATACCATCGATACTAATTCCTCGTACACCCATGCTAGTGCTGTTTCCTCACCGGCCGGGTCAAATTCAACTGTGAGCTCACGGTTGAAGTCACCTTCGAGCCCATCATCTTCACACTCCATCAGGTCGTTCAGGTCTTCTTCCACAAGCAGTTTAAGGAACTCGACAGGTCGAAATTCGTATGGGAAGTGCATGATAACTCTCGGCGTGGGTATTAGTGCCAAAGTGGAGCTCTACTACGACAAGCACAGTGGTCATTTGTATGCGATCAAAACGTTCAAGCCGAAGGAGTCTTATGAATCGAAGAGCGAGTATAACGCACGGTGTCGATTTGAGTATGACATTGTGCAGAGGATCCACCATCGGAACGTTCTAAGGAGTGTGGACTTTGTCTATGGGTTCCAGACGGTGCAGATGGTTATGGAATACGAACCGTACAGCATGCTGAGACTGATACAAATGACCAAGCCTTCGGAGGAGGAGATCATGTGCTTCTTCCGGCAAGTGTGTGAAGGTGTGTTGCATCTCCATACGATATGTCATATTGCGCATAGGGACTTGAAGATGGAGAACCTGGTGATTGGGACGGACGCCGTTGTCAAGATTATAGATTTTGGCACAGCGTTCAACTTTGGAACGGGACATGCCTTCGCCAAGGGTGCCGTTGGCACACCGTCGCTGATTAGCCCTGACGCGCAGAATAAGATTAGCTACGATTCTGAGGCTAACGACGTTTGGTCTTTGGCTGTGCTGCTCTATAGCATGTTACACCTGGACTTCCCTTGGAAAAGCGCAGTTCAATCCGACAAGGAGTACAACAGACTCATACACAACGACAGGGCAGAGCTCCAGGACAAGTTCCCTCAGCCATTACAGCCAATCGTGATGGAAATGCTCCAAGTTGATGAATCGCACAGACCCACAGTGTTACAAGTGGTTGAGTCTCTTAAAAACTGCATCCCACAGCATCATAATTGTGATGCCAAATTACACAGAAGAACCACAAGGGTATGTGAAAAGAAGCTGGACTCCATCATCGCCACTCCATAACCTCATCTCCAGTAGATAGACGATTGCTCTCCGGCTCATCCTATGTCCACTGCTTGCTTTATGGCTGTTTCCGTGACATTTCAATGTGATTACCGCATTCGGCAAACTGTAAACACCGTGCAAACCCGTGCAGCTCCACTGAAACTCCGCGGGCAGCCAGAGCAACAACCATACCACTCACAACTCTGATGAGACGTGAGATTTATAGATTTAGATCATGAAACACACATCAATTGATCGAGATGAAACGTGTGCTGAATTATTAGCACAGCACCTGCCAGCCCCAGCGTTGTAGTCGGGGTCGTTGGCGATGTTTACCTTCAGTCGTCGCCACGGTGATAAGCTGTACTTTGATGCATGGTGCGTCTCCCAAGTAACCAACATGACCTTTCCCCCGTCCTGTTTCCACCATCAATGAAGCGTCTCAACCAGGTTTTCCAGGCTGAAGCAGCCCGTAGATTGGATTTACAGTCAGAGGAGACCACGAGGGCGAGGCACGAGGGAGCAAATCCGGCAATTCTGGTGCCAGTTCGCCGTGGTTTGGACGGCCAGTTGCCCTCTCGCAAAGAATCTGTGCTTATGCGTATGTATGTTGGCCTTAGCCGTAGGGGTAAGCAGGAGACGAAAACATAAACAAACCAGAAAAATTGAAAGGCCTGGACGTTTTCCTTGCCCTCTGTGTGATACAGAGTAGTTGTGAAGGCCTTTCCCCCTTTGGAACACCATATTGTCCTAGTTTACTTGCCTTGATCAACAGAGCTGGGGATATAGAGAGAGCAAATGGTACCCAGAGCTATACCGTCGTTGTTTTCAGTGATTCTGTCGTCAGTGGTGTCATGTGGTTGCGGAGCCTTGGGGATAGTGGTGTATGAGCAGCAGGAGAGCATCAACAGGGGAGCTGGACTCTCGCTAATCGTTGGTGAGCTGTGCTGCGTGCTGGCATTACCACTGTGGGCCTCGAGGCGGCCCATAATGGTGAAGGGATCGATGTTGGTTATAGCGTTGATGAGTTTGCTCAGTGCTGCGGCCGGTGTCGTTCTACTCACGGATGCTTCATGGATGTCGGCATCTCAGGGCGAGGTCGAGAAGGCATTGGTTGGGCTGTACATCTTTGGGCTGTTGATCAGCGGTTACAGCATTGGCTCCATGCTTGAGACGTATGAACAGTGGATGAGCCATGACAGTGCCATGAGAGTTGATCATTATGACGATGAGAAGCAGTCGAACAAGACCACGGAGAGCCATAGAGTCGTATCGATGAAGGCGTCTGCAGCAACGCTGGTGGATCACTTTTTGAGCACTCGACCTTCAACTGCTCAAAGCACAGTGGATCAAGCTTTCAGACTTGGCTCGATATCATTAAGCACATTGAGAAATAGCAACAGCAGGCAGAAGTTGGTGCAGCCCCAGGACTACTCCATAAAGAAGCTCTCTGTGATAAACCAATCACAGTCGTCAACAGAGCTTTCAGGTATTGAGAATAAGAACCTTCCTAGAGGATTATCCAATAACTCGCTGGGCTCACAATTGGCAACCTTCTTACCACCACCATCTGAGCCTTCAGAAGGTGACAATAAAGCATCGGACTTGGATTTGAACAATGATGGAGTCATAATGCGTGAACGAGATGCCATAAATCGGATCCCTAGTGTGTTGTTACCACCACATCTGAGACCAACAAACGATGGAGGCTTGAACGACAAGATGTGCCCTCAACTGAATAGCACAAATCAGTTGATCCATGCAGCACAGTCTCAGCATGGAGATGCCATGATGTATAACGAGCCCGTGATCCAAACGATACCCAGAGCAATGAGTTTAGATGCACTGACGAATCCAGAACACACTGGTGAATTGCGCACCATTTCACTAGAGGACTATGAAAAGAACAGGGTGGATCCATATATGAGCACCAACGTATTCCAGTCGGCTCCACAGCTATCGCAGATCAGACAGACCTGTGCAAATTTGCAGACAATACTTACAGATGATGAACTGGTAGATCTCGAGCAGACAGCTACAGACGAGGCGATGAAACTTATAGAGGATGCACGTAAAGCGGACGATGAAGAGCTGAGAAGCTGTATCAATCAGACCTCCAGTGACTTGAATCTCAAGAGACTCAAGACCCCGACTACTGCAAATACCTCCAAATCAAGCTCACCGCATAAGTCAATCTTTGGACATAGCCGGATGAGCTCGTCCATCTCGTTTAAAGCATTCACCACCTCTATGAATGCATCGCCCCACGGATCAACTTCATCACCAAGGAAAAGAACATCGCAGAGGAATTCTCCAAAGAAGCTGGGGTCCTTGAAGAACCTATCCCTATCGAACATCGTCTACAAGACTGATAACGACTGCGATTACGATGACGACCATACCTCCGTGCCTGAATTCCCCTACGTACACGAGCTGCAAAGCTCTCCAACTAGAAGGAAGAGTGTGCTGACGTTGGGAACACCAAGGAGAGGCAGCATACAGACCCTCAGCACAATGAAAGCTCATAATGAACCTCTTCAACCACACTCTTCAAGCATTCCCCAGACACCTCTGAAGGGCTCGAGGAACGAGCCCGCTATACTGAGCGAGACAACCAACACGAGCACCGGCACGCACAACTCACCAGGCTCGTGCAGCTCCACTCAGTCTGTCTTCCCTCATGAGGTCATTGGCGAGTACGACAAGGAGAAATGGAAAACCATGGTGAGGTTGAACATGGTTAGCGATCAAAACGAGGGTAGCTGATGTGGTCATCGCCAGTCAGCCCACGCTCTCCGCACACGAGAGAGAGATACCATCAACAATACGAAATACTACGGTATATTCTCTGTAGCGCCCGTACAGTTCCATCCAACTGGACAGAACGTAGTTCATCAAACACCTGTGAGAGAAGTGAGAAGTAAACAAACACTGCAAAACATCCAGACATTATACGGACGTGTCCCTACCGCTTTTGTCTTTGTGGCGGCGCTTATTTTCGCGTCGCCTGCCCTTTTTTTCGTTGGCGGCTGTCTTCGCTCAACATCAACAAACATCAACAAACACCAACAAACACCAACAAACCACAACAAACAGACGAAAAGGTGCTGGTTACGAGGAAAATGTTGGTAGACAATGCCGCTGTGAAGTCAGCCGAGCTATTGAGACCGCGTGATCTCACACAGAGGATCTACGTGTGGCCATTTCTCATTGTGTATCCGCTGTTCTTCCAGATCTATCTGAACAAGTATGACGAGTACATCAAGGGCTCTGAGTGGACGTTTGTTTACCTCGGGTCGATAATCACGGTGCACTCTGTGTTGATGGTGGCGCCGAACTGGAACATTGCGATTGACGCGCTGTTCAACTACGTCAAGGTTGGTTCGCTGGATGAGGCTTCACACATCATTGTTCAGCCGGCGGCAAACTTCGGTGCTGGAGCGATAGTTCCAGTGGTGAGGGAGTCCCACCCGGGCGAAGAGCAGCAGGTGTCGTTCGTGTTCCAAAAGAGAAGATTCTTGCTGGACCCAAAGTCCGGCAGCTTCTCGCCACCGAAGTTCTCAATAGATCAAGAGCCGACGGTTGGTGACCTGCAGCAGGCAAAGGGTCTCAAGGGCGATTTGTCCAAGCTGCAAAGGCTCTATGGTAAGAACTTGTTCGATATTCCGATTCCAACTTTCTGGGAGCTGTTCAAGGAGCACGCCACTGCGCCATTCTTTGTGTTTCAAGTGTTCTGCGTGGGATTGTGGTTACTGGATGAGTTTTGGTACTACTCCCTGTTCACGTTGTTCATGTTGGTGACCTTTGAATGCACCACGGTGTTCCAACGTCGTTCAACGATGGGAGAGTTCAGAACCATGGGTGTTAAACCTTTCCCAATCTGGGTATACAGGGACAACAAGTGGAAGCAATTGGACACCACAGAGCTATTGCCTGGTGATCTGTGCTCAGTGACACGTACAGGTGAGGATTCTGCAGTCCCTTGTGATATGGTGCTCGTCGATGGTTCTGCCATTGTCAATGAGGCAATGCTGTCTGGTGAATCAACCCCACTTTTGAAAGAGTCTATCAAGCTGAGACCGGCACATGATAAGTTAGAACTGGATGGATTGGATAAGAACTCTGTCTTACACGGAGGTACTAAGGCTCTACAAGTCACAGCCCCAGATGAACCAACTGTTGCATTGGCCCCAGATAGTGGTGCCTTGGCATTGGTTTCCAAAACTGGGTTTGAAACTTCACAAGGTTCCCTCGTTCGTGTTATGATCTTTTCCGCAGAGAGAATCTCTGTGGGTAATTGGGAGGCTTTCTTCTTCATTCTGTTCTTGCTGCAATTCGCAATCGCCGCATCCTGGTACGTCTGGGTTGAAGGTACACGTATGGGTCGTATCCAAAATAAGTTAATCTTGGACTGTGTATTGATTATCACCTCTGTGGTGCCACCAGAATTACCAATGGAACTTACAATGGCTGTTAATTCATCCTTGGCCGCTCTCGGCAAATTTTACATCTATTGTACAGAGCCTTTTAGAATCCCAATGGCTGGAAGAATTGACGTTTGTTGTTTTGATAAGACTGGTACTTTGACAGGTGAAGATTTGGTATTTGAAGGTTTGGCTGGATTTGGAAATGACATTCGTCATTTGTCAAAACCTGCCGATGCTCCAGAGGTTACCAGCTTGGTTCTTGGATCTGCACACGCTTTAGTTAAACTCGATGACGGTGAAGTTGTTGGTGATCCAATGGAGAAGGCCACCTTAGAAGCTGTTGGTTGGGAGTTGGGTGAAAAGGATGTTGTTTATAGGGCCTTGGGAAAGAATAAGACCCAAAAGATCCATATCCTTCGTCGTTTCCAATTCTCTTCGGCTTTGAAGAGATCTTCATCTATATCTGCTATCGGTTCAAAGACATTGGTCTCTGTTAAAGGTGCTCCGGAAACTATTCGCCATAGATTGACAAAGATCCCAGAACAGTATGAAGCTATTTACAAATCATTCACACGCTCTGGTTCTCGTGTTCTTGCTTTGGCTTACAAGTACCTAGAAGATGAAATTGCCCATTCAAAGGTTAACAAGTTAGAGCGTGAAGATGTTGAAGAAGGTTTGGAATTTGCAGGGTTTATCGTTTTCCATTGTCCTTTGAAAGATGATGCCATCGAGACCATTCAGATGCTTAACGACTCTAGTCATCGTTCTGTGATGATTACTGGTGATAACCCATTGACTGCTGTTTATGTTGCCAAGGAAGTGAAGATTGTTGAACGTGAGGTCTTGATTTTGGATGCCCCAGAAGAGCACCATGGTAACCACGAGCTGATTTGGAGAAACGTTGAGGAAACAAAGATTATCCCATTCAGCTCTTCTGATGAGATTGATGTTAAACTCTTTGAAACCAATGATATTGCCATTACTGGGTATGCCTTGGCTAAGTTGTTGGAACATCCACAGTTGAAGGCTTTGATCAGACACACATGGGTTTACGCTCGTGTTTCACCTGCTCAAAAGGAATTCATCTTGACTACTTTGAAATCCATGAGTTACAATACATTGATGTGTGGTGATGGTACCAACGATGTTGGTGCGTTGAAGCAAGCACATATCGGTGTTGCGCTTTTGAACGGTACTGAAGAAGGTATGAAGAAGATCCAAGAACAGAGAAAGCTTGAAGCCAGCCAAAAGGTTTATACTAAGCAATGTGAACTTATGACAAGATGGGGTAAGCCAACACCACCTGTTCCTCAAACCATTGCCCATCTTTATCCTCCTGGTCCATCTAACCCACATTATTTGAAGGCTATTGAGAAGCAAGGTATCGAAATTACTCCAGAAATGCGTAAATTACATGAGGAATCTACTCACAACGCATTGCCTGTCGTTAACGCTCAGGGCCAAGTTGTTGGTAACGATGCCTCCAGTGAATTGAGCAACATGCTTATGGGTTCTCTTAACGAATTAGAAGAACAAAATGAAGCACCAACTTTGAAACTTGGTGATGCTTCTGTTGCTGCTCCATTCACCTCCAAATTGTCCAATGTCTCTGCTGTTACAAATATCATTCGTCAAGGACGTTGCGCCTTGGTGTCAACCATTCAGATGTATAAGATTTTGGCATTGAATTGTTTGATTAGTGCTTATTCCCTCTCTGTCATTTACTTGGCTGGTGTCAAGTTCGGTGATGGTCAAGCAACCGTTTCTGGACTGTTGATCTCTGTTTGTTTCCTCAGTATTTCCAAGGGTAGACCAGTTGAAAAGCTGTCCAAACAAAGACCACAACCTGGTATCTTTAACATTTACATCATGGGATCGATTTTGGGTCAATTTGCCGTTCACATTGCCACCTTGGTATACGTCACCTCAGAGATTTACAAATTAGAACCAAGAGAGCCAAAGCCAGATCTTGAGAAGACATTCGAACCATCTTTGTTGAACACTGGTATTTTCTTGATCCAGCTGGCACAACAGGTGTCCACCTTTGCAGTGAACTATCAAGGTAAGCCATTCAAGGAGTCCATCACTGAGAACAAGGGTATGTACTATGGACTGATCTCTGTTGCTGGTTTGGCATTGGCAGGTTCCACAGAGTTCATCCCAGAGTTGAACGACGCTATGAAATTTGTTCCAATGGATTCAGTCTTCAAGACCAAGTTGACCATCACTCTTGTCTTAGATCTGGTGGTTGCATGGGCCATCGAACTCGTCTTGAAGTATTTCTTCATGGACTACAAACCAGCTGACATTGCACTACGTGAAGGTGAAGAGTTGTAACTGTAACGGTCGTTTATATAAAGCCCACTCTCATGTTTTGTTATTTTTTGTTCAGATAGAAGACAAATTGGATAACACGAGAAAGGACGAGAAACATGTGTATAAAATCAGTAACTTTTGCCAGGACGATAACATCATCTCAAGAGTTATCGAACGTATCTAGAATGCTAATTAGGTTATCGAACGGTGGAATAACACCACAATTGGTCAAGTCATCGTTGTCATTCTCAAATGACACTTGGATCTTGTTCTTTATGAAGTCCTTGTCGAACTTATCACACAACTTCTTCAAGAACAGCAGCACCTCCAACTGGAATTCGTTATAGAATCGAACATTGTAACTGATCACCTGGATCAAGATCTCCAATACTATCGTCAAGGTCAAGTCCAGAGGAGTGTCTTTCTTGAGCCAGCGCAGCTTATTCGCTTGAGGCTCGAGCACGTGCAACTCCCACATCTTGAGCAGTTTGAGAGCCGCAACGATGTCGAACTTTGCTCCAAGCGTGGTTCTCAAAGCAGGGACAACGCTCTTATAATGGGCTGTTCTATACGAGGTCAACCCGATCAGTTCCCATTCCAGTGCACTGTGCTTCAGCTGCTTAGCAGCGTTCAGCTCATTCTCCACGATGAGTGTGATTCTCAGGTCGTCATAGATGATCAGGAACAGATCGTCTAGCCAGCGTTCGCATTGTCTCTTCTTTCTGATATCCATCGGCTTCGCCTGTGAGTGCAATGTCACGGTGGACATGGTCTTGTACTCCTCGTCCATGATGAACACCTCTGCCCTTGCCTTGAGTACCTGGTCCCAGCCGGCTTTCACAATCATCCAGACCAGCAGATTGTAGGCACCTTTATGAGTGCCTTTCAAGAGGTGCAAGTTCACCCTCTTCAAGGCCGGGTCCACGGCTTCCACTTCAATCTTTGGAGAGAATAACAATAAGTTCTCAGAGTCTGCACCAAATATCTGTACAGCAGAGTCCCATACTGACTGGACTTTCCCTTCAGTAGGTTCAGGCAGGAGTAAGGAGTCCTTCACGTCAATAGGAATGTAATCTCGTGGTCTCTGCGCATACATTGGCGTGGAATTGAGCGCAATCAAGGCAGAGTTCAAGTCGTCATTGAGCAGGTGGCAAAGCACAAGCCAGTACCAGGATTTGAAGGATATAGGGTTGCAATTCACCGATTCCAGCGCACATTGCAACGCCAATTGAGGCTGGTCCTTCTCGACGAGAAACTTGATCTGTTCGTTCAATAACAGCGAATCACGAGGTTTCACCTTGATTGCCCTGTTCAGGTATTTGATGGCGTCTATCTCGTTGTCCATTAGACACAATAATCTTGCGATTATCGGTGTCAAGTCCAATGGCAACGCCTGGATCCTCTGGATTGCATGTTTGAACTCGCCAGAGACCTCTACTACGTAGCAGAGGGTGTCAACGAGGTAGTTTTCCCACAGAGTTGGCTTCTGGACGGTATCTTCAGCACCTAGGAGCATTCCTTTAGGCAGCATCGACACCAGCTTCGTTATAAGGTCGGAGATTTGGTGCTTTGATTGGAACAGCTGTTTCTCCACCAAGCCAGGGAACTTCCTCTCCTTGCCCAACCCAATGATGACGCTTCTCACAACACAGGACACAAACAGTTCAGTCCACATGGTGTCGCTAACCTCTGGAGCCGTCTTCTGGAACCTGTCTGCTGGTAGCACGGTCAATTGGAACTGGCCTTGTTCAGCCTCCGGACACTCAATCTTGATCCGAACATCACACTTGCTAAAGCTGTTGAACGAGCAGTAGGTGAAGATTGCTGGGTGCTTCACGGACACGTCCAATGGTAAGCTCAACATCTGGATGTATGCCTGGGGAGCCACCGTGGAGCTGAGATCGATACCTGTGATGTAATGGTACTGGCCGTCTTCTTTCTGCGATGCCCTGTTGGACGTCGACAAGTGAACCAGGTCTGGAGGTCCAATCTCTCTGTACGTCGGCAGCAACGTCGTTCTGTTGCCGATTGACGACCCAAACAGCTTCTCCGAGTAGCTGGGTACCGAGTTAGTCACTGCAAACACGGGTTCCAACGCAAAAGGTGTGTGATGCCATCTCTGGCGTATACGTACTAAGGTGTAATAATTGTCGGTTTGGCAGATATTCTTCGAGCCTTCTTCGGGCTCATCAGCATGGAGGGCACTTGTGCATGGTTCGAGCTCATTGTCGTTCTCACCTGCCAATCAATTGGTCGTTCCAGGCTTCGCAAACACAGTGACAAGTTGAAGTTGTGTAAGATGGTGAAGAACTCACGGGCCGCTTCTGATTTGAAGGGGGTGTCCCAAATGATTACGTAATATCTGGTCACGTGTTAGGGGACCACGACTCACGTGTTGTTGTTGCTTACGTAAATGCTTACAAATTAGACTTTTTTTTTCCATCAACTGCTTATGTGTGTGTGTGTGTGTGTGTTTGGGTACTAAATACCACTTCAACTTGTTCGATTTCGGCTCTGTTTCGCCGACTTTGTTTCCTTTGAAGGGTTTGAGTGAGTAGACTATGAGCCTGATGGACTTGGAAGCCAAGAGACAGGCTGTGCTCCTCTCCATGAAGAGCAAAAGAGCCAGTAAAAGTGTCACACCACAACCACCAGAGCCACAAGGACGGGAAGAGGCACCAGCACAGTGTCAACAGGGGCCCATGAGCTCTGAAACGAAGCAGATGCTGTGCAAAGCACTCGAGGACTTGAGGAGCTACGGGTTGAGCCTTGACGAGATCGTGGCGAGGGCAAAGGTACGTAGAGAGTTCGTGGCGGAGCTCTACAGAGAGATGAAATGGCCTGTTGCTGAGATCATACCGCAGGCAGTTGTGGAGGCCAGCGTGGAGAGTAGAGTGGTGCCCAGTGGGGAGGCCAGTAGGGAGGCCAGTGTGGTGCCCAGGATGGACAGACAACAACGAAGATGGGATTACTACAGCAATAGCAATATCATTAGTAACAACAGAGTGCCTATGAGTGAGAACAAGCCTGAATGGCTATCCGATTTGGTTATAGATTTAGAGTCGAGTGAGGAGGAGAGTGACGATGAAGCGCACTCGCCTGTGAAGAAGAGGAAACTATCAGTTGACGATAACCGAGACTCAGAGGAACTAAAGCTACTGACTGGAAAGTTGAACAAGTGGGAAGAAGAGCACCGTGATATAGATGCGGAGATCTCGAGCTGTCAAGCTCGAATGGAAGGACTAGAACAGGAATTGAGGACCACGAGAGAAAGGATGAAACGCTTAGAAGATGAACGGAGAGTCAGAGATGCTCTAAGGGAAGAGGTTGCCGTAGAGAAGAACAAGATGATGAAAGAACAAGCCGAGAAGGAACAGGAACAAGCATCCAATGCGTATGATGAAACCATCCACAAGATTCCAAAGGTAATATTTTATTCCAAACACCTTACGAGGGTAAGCTAGCACGCTTTCTCCTCCCCTTCATTCTTATCACATGATAGACAGATGAATTACTAACACTTGTGTCCCACTCTTATAGCAGCAGGCCAGGGCATTCCAGCCTTACCACTCGTTACTCTCCAAGAGACAAGGCATTGATAACGATGCAGACAACGACGACAGACAGCTCTGTCCATTCGAGCTCATCCACCAGAAGTGTACTGAGCCTGAATGCAAGTTTAGACATCTATGAAGCCGTAATGCTCATGCTAATCACGCTCCAAATTGCAGTTCTCTGCTGTAGTCTCACTTGTGTGCTAATCACCGTTTGCTTGGGCCATAACTTGGTCAATTATCCAGTAATTTGAGTGTACTTTCCATGCTTTCTTGAGACATAGGCAAATGCGTTTAATATTCATTCTTTACCAATCTTTGAACGCTTATATCTCAGGAACCATGGACGATAGCATTCCCATACTTCGTAGGCCTCTTACACCAAGCTTTAGCTTCAAAATGATCTACTTTCCAAGAATTCAGCGGCCCATTTGCCAATTATATCACGATCATTCTAACGTACTCCCTGTGAAGTTTCTATGCACTTTCCATGCTTTTCGGGTCATCCCGAGACGGTGAAAAATTCATTCGCCCATAACTTCACATTACTCATCGCCCATAATTGGCTTCCTTCAACGCCAAAACACACACACACACACACACATACACACCGAAGATGGCTGAACAGATTGCGAAGAACGCCCGTGATGCGTTCACTGTGCTCAAGACACTGTCTAACGAGGAGAGAAATGAAGCCCTGAAAGCCGTCCACGATGCCCTTGCACAGACCAAGCAGGAGATCCTCACAGCCAACAAGGAGGACATGGCCAACGCTACAAAGGCCAACCTGTCTTCCAGTCTGGTGAAGAGACTGGACTTGTCCAAAGGAGACAAGTTTGACGTCATGCTTCAAGGTGTGCTGGACGTTGCCTCTCTGGAGGACCCTGTGGGGAAAGTCACCCTGGCGAGACAGCTCGATGAAGGCTTGGACCTGTATAGGGTCAGTGCGCCAGTGGGAGTGCTGTTGATCATCTTCGAGTCCCGTCCTGAGGTGATTGCCAACATCACTGCGCTGGCCATCAAGTCAGGAAACAGTGCCATCCTGAAAGGTGGCAAGGAATCGTTGCACACGTTCACTGCCATGGCCAACGTTGTGAACGAGGCCTTGAGCCATACAAAGGTCCCACGCAATGCCATCCAGCTGATCGAATCAAGGGAAGATGTGGCCCAGCTGCTGGACCAGGACCAGTACATTGATCTGGTCATTCCAAGAGGCTCCAACCAGCTCGTGAGAAACATCAAGAGCAATACAAAGATCCCAGTGCTGGGCCATGCGGATGGTATCTGTTCCATCTACGTCGACAAGGACGCAGACCTCCAGATGGCTGCTAAGGTCGTCTTGGATGCAAAGACGAACTACCCTGCTGGCTGCAATGCTGTGGAGCAGCTGCTGATCCACAGATCGTTGGCTAGCAAGACTCTGGAGGTTGTCCAGTTGCTGCTGGAGAGTAACGTCACGCTCCATGTCACGCAGCAAGTTGCAAGCCACTTGCCAGAGTCCGAGCTCATAGTGCCAGCAGTGGATGGTGACTTCGACAAGGAGTTCTTGTCCTTTGACATTGCCGTGGACTTCACTGACGACGTTGATTCTGCCATAAAGCACATCAACGAGCATTCATCTGGTCACACTGAGTCTATCATCACCGAGAACAGGGAGACTGCTGAGAAGTTCCTGAAAGCCATAGACTCGTCTGGTGTGTACTGGAATGCCTCAACGAGATTTGCAGATGGCTTTAGATATGGGTTCGGTACCGAAGTTGGTATCTCCACCAATAAGATCCACGCTAGAGGCCCAGTGGGCCTGGAAGGCTTGGTGATCTATCAATACCAGATCAGAGGCCATGGACAAGTGGTTGGCGATTACTTGGGAGGTGGTGGATCACGTGAATTCATCCACAAGGACATCGACATCAGAGGTGTCACTCTATAAGAAGTTAAGACATACGTATAATTGGTTTAAACACTCTTCGACACGCAGTTTCACGTTCAGTCTTGATCAGTCTTGATCAGCCTCTCTCATCTCTCCGTAGGCGCCTCTCGAAAGAGTGGTATCATACATTCTAACAAGTCTCTCCTGTCCTTCTTCGGCCTGTGAAAATGCAAACCCTCTTTGCTTCCGCATTCTTGAAACCTGTCTCACTTTACGGATGGCCTTTTGGAACTGTTCAATGCGTGGTCTGTAGTCGGCAACATTGTACTTCTGAATCTCTTGGACGTAGTGGTAGGATTCTGGGTAGTACATTCTCTTGTAGTACTTCCAGGCGAAATCTCTCAACAGGCACAACACGGGAAGCACGAAGATCATTGCCCAGAAGGTGACAGAAGTGTACAGGTGAGAGATAGTACCACGGTACTCTCTAGAGACACCAGTCAGTGGGGCAATCAAGGCATACAGTGGAAGATACGCAAGCCAGAATAAGAAGGAACCTGGAATGGCAATCACCGTGAATTTGGTCCAGTTTGCAGTGATGAGCGCAGCTTTACCGAGCACCGTTAGTACGGAGGAGGTGTAGATTGCCGTACCCCAAACCCAATGGTCCGCAGTATAACCGTTATGGAGTGCAAATCCATATCTGTAGAATAGTGTACTCAAAACATACGTCAACGCGGAATGGTAGAAACCATTGATCACCCATCCCCAGAAGATCGAAACGTTGAAGAATACACCCTTCTGGCCCAATTGGTATAATTGTGGATACTGCTCCAATAACCTTGCACTCACAAATTGGTCAAACACACCAATAACGAATGGTGGTAGAACTGTAAACAAAACATTGTAGAAAGTCAAAGTCCATGATTCGATGATGGATTGACCAGAATAACAATTGGCAAAAACATACCAAAATTGGGTCATATAAAGGGCAATATTCTTGTAAAACGAGTACAGAATTGCAGCTGAGATTCTCTGGTAACTCCAAGAACCATGGACAAGCAGCAACTTCTTCAGAAATCTAAACTGTGCAATGGCAAAATCGGCACTTCTAGCAGCCTGCATACCTTCCATACCACTAATACCAACACCAACATGTGCAGCTTGAATCATACTCACATCATTGGCTCCATCACCAATGGCAAGTAGCAATGCTTTTTTCTTGTTCTTCACCATTTTCACCACAAGTGCCTTTTGTAAGGGCGAAACACGACAACAGATGACGGCTTTACACGAGCATGCCAAATCCAGGAGTAAATCATCGCAGTAGTCTAAGGCGTACCCAAGGGATTGACCATCGATAACAAGAGCAAGCGTATCGATATCATGTTGAGACACTTTGTACTCTTTGATGGCTTCCAATTTGGAACTGATGTTGTGTTTCGTGGCCTCTGCTGTTTCCTCGTTAACGATTAAAAGGTTCATGTCCTCACTGAGCAGTTTACAACTCATACCAATGTTGATGGCAGTCTCTTGTCTATCACCTGTCAGGACCCAGATCTTAATGCCCGCCTCCTGTAAAGTGTGAATTGTCTCTGGAACACCGTCCTGTAACTTATCCTCAATAGCAGTGGCTCCGATAAGGAGCATATCTCTTTCAATCAGTTCCGCAGTATCATCCATCTTTTGCTGTCTATCATCCATGGAAGTTGCCGCTTTTTCGTATTGTTGAGCCCATTCTTCGTATTCATCGTTTGGAATCGTTCTAGTGGCAATACAAAGAGTTCTCAACCCTTCGGCAGCGTAATCTTCTAATTGACGAGTTGTTGCAGTGACATAAGGATTGTCTTCGGACAAACGTGCCAAGATAACAGTATCCGCACCCTTACAGAGCAACTTGATAGACCCGTCAGGGAGTCGGAAGATGGCAGACATTCTCTTTCTGGTCGAATTGAATTCACAAACATGGAGTAGTTCGTACTCCAACTGCTGGCCATGAACCTCAATCGTCACAAACTTTGGTTTTCTGATAGTGAATTTGTATCCCAAGGACGCTGCACCTTCCACTAGAGCACCTTCATCAGGAGAAGCAGCCTGGTACTTGATGGATCCATCACTTTGGACTTCCGGGATGACCGTGTGACAGATGGCTAAAAGTGTCAAGAATTCGTCAATCAAACTAGCATCGTCACCTGTTTCCAAATTTTCAAACATCTTCTTGAATGTATGAAATCCCATCTCTACACCATCAATCATCTTAGCCTCTTTATCCTCCGGAATTTCCTCAATGTAACAATGTCCAGCTATGGAACAAGACTTGAACTCCATAATGTTTCTCGTCAATGTACCCGTTTTATCACTAAAGATGTATTCAATCTGTCCTAGTTCCTCAACCAAACTCGAAGTTCTCACCACAGTTGGGGTATCTGTCTCAGGATGGTACATATCTAAATCTGATGCAATCATATATGCTTGGTAATACTTGATGATTTCCACAGTAACAAATAGAGAGATTGGCACAAGATTTGAGAACAAGATCCAATATGTAAGCAAATCTTTAAAGAATAGACCAGCTCTGTTTCTGTTCTGAAGGAAAAGATAAGTCAAGTGTTTCGAGTCTGCAGATACTTTAACAACGTTACCAATTGATGAAATTAAAGAAAGAACAATCAATACACCAAACAGCACTATGATCTGTAAATTGATGATACGTTCCACTGCTGTTCTCTTGATTGGCGTTGCTGTAGCGTTACGCATCAATTTCGTTTCATGACCTGTGAAAACAACTAAACCATGAATCCATCCCGTGTTTCTCAACGTGGCACCTCTAAGAAGCATCTGATCCGGGTTCAATGGGTACTCCCTATCGAACAAGTTCAGTGTACCTTCGAAGGTGTAAAGACTCGAGTTTGGCTGCTCTGAAAGGACTTTACCCTTCATCGCTATCAAATCTTGTGGTGAAACCAAATGCGCAGTCTCTGGAAGAGATTGCTTAATCTTCAGGTTAGTTTCACCATCCAAATTTGCGGTTTCGATATAGCATAGACCTTCTGGTTCAGAAGAACTCAGTATGATCATGTCCGCAGGAATGGCCTCCTCGGACTTGACGCTGATGATGTCACCCACAGCCACATTAATCCATTTCTTCGATATGAACTCGCCGTGCTCCGGTGATAAAACCTCCACCCTCGAGTAGTTCAATTCCTTATCAGAATTCGATCTCTTGATATCCTCCATGATTTCCTTCAACGCGGAAACCAAGAGCACAACGAGAAGCGTTCCAATTGTGGTGTAACGGTTTGTAGGTGAGACGTTTGGAACCTGCTGGATCGCAGAGGTGAACAGGAAAAACACGTTCGCATACTTGGAGAACTCCTGGACGAGGAACTTCGGTAAGAACGTTGCAAAGTTGTACTTTGTAGTTGATATATGGTTATCACCATAACCAAACGCATCGTTCGAAACCCGGTCGTTTATATGGATGATTCTTGGTCCCTGAGTATCATATCTCGCCTTTCTCCCTCTAAGTCGATCCCAGATACGGCGTATGTCAAACCTGTTCCGCTCAGATTCAACCATATTGGCACCTCCTTCTTGTTGCGGCCTTGCCCTAGCAGCGGGCCTCTCAGGGTCTCTAAAAGGGTCCTGTGACTCTCTCGGCTGTGGATAGTCGTCCAATGGAATACCAACGTCCTCGTACGGCGTCGACATCCCTAATCTCTGGCGCATGCTGGAGAACATCCCCTTCTTCCCACCATCGTGGCCCTGGTGCACTGACGTCCCACGCGTGTCAAAACTATCATCCTGCTCAACGTACTTGTCGTCAAAGGGGTCGTCCAGGTTCACAGTCTCCTGCGGTATTACGCCTCTCCTCAGGTCGTCCAGTCCATCCCGGCCGCCAGGCCCATACGCTGAGGGCACGTTGTAGAAGTCATCGCCCAGCAAATCACCTCCGCTGTTACTCGTCTGCTGCTCCGTGGAATCATCGAGCAAATCCACATCAAACAGCGTGTTATTGTTCGTTTCCTCGAACGGATCCTCTCCCTGCTTCTTTCCCTGTGCCATTGTCCGTGTACTGAGTTAACCGCTCTGTGTATGAAGCGAAGCGCCAGGTGTCCGTGTGCTCTTCCTCCTCTTTGTTGATGTTTCTTTGTAGGCGGCTTTTCGTCCGTTTGGGCTGTGTGGGACGGGCTGTTGTGTCTGGCGGCTGTCGTGGGCGTACCGCTTTCTAAGCCTACGGTGCTGTCGTGGGCGTACCGCTTTCTAAGCCTACGGTGCTGTCGTGGGCGTACCGCTTCTAAACCTACAATTCGTCTCAGTGCTAAATGATACGCTATTCTTATATATTTGTAATATATACAGGCCCAGGGAGGAGCGTGGATTCTATACAGAGACTGTGTTTATATGCTGTGGCTCTTCTTCGTACTCCACCTCGACCCTTGCGCGTCTCTTCTTCGCCCTTGCTTCCTTGGCCTGTCTCTTGCGCTTCTTGTAGTTGTCCTCCTCGTCGCTTGAGTCAGTGCTGTCCGTGGAGACGTCGTTGTCATCGTCGCCGTCTGATCCGTCCAGCCATCTCTCGAGGTCCTCGACATCGACGAGCTCGTCGTCGTCGCCATCGTCCTCGACGTACTCGATCTCCCCGACGTCGCTGTCGTCCTCCTCTTCCAGTTCGCTGTCGTAGTCCTCCTCCTCTTCGTCCTCCTGTTCGACTCCCTCCTCTTCCTCAACGTGGCCTAACACCTTCTTCCAGATCTTTTCGTCAACGTTCAATGGTTTATCGCCATACGCGCCGGACTTCAGTCTCTCGAGCAACTCCTTCTCGATGGCCTTTTCAATCTTGGCCGCTGCGAGCGCCTTTCTCTCTCTATTCTCCTCTCTTCTCTTCACCTTTGGTGCCACACCAACGTAGTGTCTCTCATCCTCCCTCAGTGCCATACGACGCTCTGTTATGGCCACCTGTGTGAGTCTGGTTAATCTCTGCTTGCACTTGTGGATCAAGAATTTGTTCCAGTAGAGCAAATGTTGGTCAACCTGCTCCAATGCCTTTGTATAGTTCTTTGACAGCTTGATTCTTTCCCACAGCTTTGCCGGGGTGTGGGCCCTCTCTGCGGTCTTCATGTACAGGTAGAGTTTCCCATCCACGTTTTTAACGGTGGCGTACTTCGCATTCGCCAGCGGACAAGATTGACGCGAGCACAACCCACTCACGTTGTATTCGTTTCTACAGAAGTTCTGGCCCTTGGTGGTTTTGAGCTTGAAAGAACAAAATTGTTGGTTGATCACCTGCCATATGATCTGTGCGTTGTGTTAGTAAGAGTCCTTCACGGAGAGTCTTTCCCTAGAAGTCTTTCCCAAGGAGCGCTTTCCAGGCGCTCCTTCCAGACGCTCCTTGCCAAAGACGCTTCCTGTATTAACATACTTCGTCAGACATTGCTTATGATTGGTACTACCACTGGATATCTCTATGAATCGAGTGATAAGAGACGGAAACCAGAGTTGAGAAGGGGAAAAAAGAAAAAAGTGAAAAAAAATTTTAAGGAATTTCCCAATTTGGACGGTACGCGCAGCACCTCATCTTCACCGTTACCCGGCCTTTTAACCGCCCTGCTTATGTAATCATTACGTAACCACTACGTAACGCAATCGGCGCCCGCTGTAAACCACCGCGAAAACAATCAGCTGGCGGCTGCCGCCGCCGCTCTCTGTGTGCCACTGCGTGGTGGTTTTTATGTGTCAACAGAGGGAGCAAAAGGGGATCACCGCCTACTTCAACTTGAAGAATACACAACGAAAACACGCCCAACACAGCCAATCACAACAGATTTACCGAGATGAGTGACAGTTTGTCGATGGAGTATGCGATTGCCTCGAGCTCAGAGGACGATCTGAGCCCAATGGCATCGCACACAAGCGTGGCGGCCCATGCTGGCGATGCTGCTGCTGGCGATGCTGCTGCCACTGTGAAGGGTAGAACAGGCACTGACGACACCATCCACTTGAGAATGCCGGATTTCAACAAGAGGCCGCTGTCGGACACCCCTGCTGGGTCCACCAGCACCTCGCCGTCGGTATCTCACGACAACTCTGAGGACGTTTCCATGGAGAACTCGCCAGAGTTGCAACCAACGACACCAGGTGGTGTGTCAACAAAGGCCATTGAAGAGTCACCGCTGCTGGCGGAAGGAGCTGTTTACTCCTGTGAGGCCAGCCATAGCCATCCGCCGCCTGTTCTGAGGCTGCCCAAGAGACGTGGAACTGCCATCAACCTGCCAGGTGTGACAAAGTCGATATCAAGCGTTCAACTGCAACAGCAGTACGCTGAGAACGAGGCGGCGTCGAAGTTGGTGATTGTGATGGTTGGTTTGCCAGCTCGTGGTAAGTCGTACATCACCAACAAACTCACGCGCTACCTGAACTGGTTGCAACACGAGTGCCGCGTGTTCAACGTTGGTAACACCAGAAGAAAGGATCCACATGTTGGACAGAGCTTTGGTCCTGCGAAGGAGCCCTTAACTGAGGGCGATAACGCGCAAGCACACCATGGAACTGAGCATGATGCTGCGTTCTTCAACCCTGAGAATGAAGAGAGCACCAAGATCAGAGACAAGTGGGCCATGGATACCTTGGACTCGCTGCTGGACTTTGTCTTGGAGGGAAAGGGCTCCGTGGGGATCTTTGACGCTACGAATAGCACCAAGAAGAGACGGAAACGTGTGTTGAACAAGATACGTGAGAGGAGCTCGCTGATCAAAGTGCTTTTCCTCGAGAGTATATGCTCTGACCCTGTGATCATCCAGAGAAACGTCCATCTCAAGCTGAGTGGTCCTGACTATAAAGACATGGACCCGGCATTGGCACTCAAGGACTTCACGGAAAGACTGCACAACTACGAAAAGGCGTACGAGACGTTAGAGGATGATGAGGACTTACAATACATCAAGATGATCGATGTTGGCAAGAAAGTGGTGGCGTATAACATACAAGGGTTTCTGGCATCCCAGGCGATTTACTACCTTTTGAACTTCAACTTGAGCGAGCGCCAGATCTGGATTACAAGACACGGTGAAAGTGTCGATAATGTTAAGGGACGTATCGGTGGTGATGCGCCTCTAACTCCTCGTGGTGAGAGATTCTCCAAGGCTCTGGCCAAATTCATCCAGCACGAACGTGTCAGGTTTAGACAGGATCAAGTTAAGAGATACACCGAGATGATTTCCAAGGGAGAGTTTGATTCCATGCCAGCGGAACCGGAGTTCAACGTCTGGTCAAGTATGCTCATGAGAGCTATTCAGACTGCAGACCACTTCCCAGAGGATCAGTTCGATATCAGAGAGATTAGAATGTTGAACGAGCTGTGTGCCGGTACCTGTGAAGGAATGACCTATGAAGAAATCCAGAACAAGTATCCACAGGAGTACAACGCTCGTATCAAGGATAAGCTGAGATACAGGTACCCGGGTATCGGTGGTGAATCGTACATGGATGTTATCAATAGGGTTAGACCGGTTATTAACGAGGTGGAGCGTACCACTGACCATGTTCTTCTTATAACCCATCGTGTCGTTGCCCGTGTCCTGCTTGGCTATTTCATGAACCTCAACAGAGATGCAATCACCTCTTTGGACATACCACTTCATTGCATCTACCTACTGGAACCAAAGCCATATGGTGTGGAATGGTCCATGTACGAGTATGACGAACAAAAGGACTGGTTCTATAAAGTTTCAGAAGACCAGATGCACAAGAAGAGAGTCAAAGAAGTCGGTGTTGCCTTCCGTGAGCGTAAGTACTCTGTGGTGCCTACTGCCCCACCACGACTCGGTTCTCATTCCAGCTCATCTGGCTCCCCTCTGGTTAGTTCTATAAGATCACTAAGCCACTCTGAATCGCTCAAGAAGGCAAGGGGTATTTCTGAGCGGGTTCCGATCCCTGATAGAGGTCCTATCCCGGACAGAGTCCCTGCTTCTAGCCAACAGCAACAAGTTGCACACCTTGAAGCGTATAAGCTGAGTGAAAAGTTATCCAAATTGAAGGCTTCTGAGTCGAGATGATTACTGGTTTTGTCTCTTCTACCGTGATGTTCGCTTTAAACCATACAATTATATTTATTTTATGTTTTATATCATAACAAACTAACACGTACCTCAGTTCATAAGACAACAGGGGTGTGGCAGGATATAGCAGACTATGCTGGTGCATAGATAACACCCAAGGATCCTAGCCAGCGATCCAGAGAACCATAGAGACCGATGATTTGATATCCTTGAGGCGGACTCAAGGCATTGGCACTGCCTCCATCTGCTCTTCCAAACATCTGAGAGCTTCTCCCCGTGGAAGTGACGATCTGGACAGCATCGATCCACGCACCTGATCTAAAACGTAGCTCTGCTATGGTTTCTCCCTGCTGTAATGGGAAATCAGTATAGTTGTTGGTCACGTTGCCAGCAAGCACAGAGGATTCTGCAGCTTGATAGGCTGGTTGTCTGTTGACAGCCATGTCCTTTAACCCTGAAACCAGCTTGTTGAAGGAGCTCTTGTAATCTCTCTGAGGCACTGGTGGTGGTGAGCCTGCCTGTGGTTGATCCTGTTCCTTTCCAAGGTCAATACGAATACCGTCAACGGCTCCACCCCAGTACACTCTAACGTTGACAACCCTATGAGGGTTGAAGAACACAGGCTCGAATTTGTTACCACGGTCCAGCTGACCCATCGGTGCTGATTTGATTGCTGTCTTTTGGCCTTTTCCATCACCAATATCAACATTCAAGGCATTGGTATTGCTTGTGAGCATATGTTCAACATCCTTCTGGAACGCTTCACCACCTGCTGTTAAGACTCTAACGTCGTAATCGCCGTTCTGTTTGTCTCTAGGCAGCAAGTTCTTCAGCTGCTGTGAGGTGACGTGGATTTCATTCTGAGCACCTTGGCCTCCTAGCGAACGAGGTGAGAATTCTAGATAACCACGGGCAAGGTCGTCTTTGATGACCTCCACGGCATAGATTCCAGTTGGCGACTTGATGGTTGCCTGGCCATTACCAAGTGGTAGGATGACAGGTCCACCACCTTGCTGTGGTAGGCCAAAAGTTGGATCCTGGGAATCTGACGGCAAACGGAACGATGGATGGTGTAGGAATCTCAGGAGGTCCAGTCTGTTCCATCCACATTCATCCTTAGGCAGAAGAGGTGACATTCCGTTTGACTTGGTTCTCATACAGTACGTCTCACGGGAAGCAAATGATCTGTTGATGCGGACGTAGTCCCTGAGCATCACACCATTGACTTGATGAGGACAGCCCAGCAGGTGTCCAATCTCGTGGAGGAAAGCACCAAAGGTGATGTTGAAGCATTCCCAGTACGTCCCACACTCGTTACAGTCATTGGCCACTTCATTGATGTTACTCTTCCTGTCGTCCTGGAACGCTGGAACCACCTTCTCCAGAGAGGAAGGCCATGAGTACAGGCCATGAGAGCCAAAGATCGCCAGCTTTAACTCCCCATCACCACCACCTAGCGCAGCATGTGTCAAGATCAACCTCAATTTGGTATCCCAGTGAGTATCCAAGAACATCACTGCAGCCTGGAAAGGTCTCTGTTCGTTTGCCAGTGGGCCATAGTGTTTCAGCTCATCCATGGCGATTCCAAACAGTCCACCAGTGTTGGTTCCCTTGGAGTTCTGTTGAGCCAAGTTCGGATCTCTCAGCTCTGCCAAAGTCTTCTTTGATCTAATCACGTGGATCTTAACAGTTGGTCGGGAGACACGGCCTTGTTCCTGCTCAAACAGTGTGTCATTGGCCTCTTCCTCTGCAAAGTTGAACGTTCTTTGTCCAAACCCAGCCCTCAGCATCTGCTCATTGGTGAATGCCTGCATCAGTCTTGCACCTACTCTCAGCTTTTTAACTGCCAGGTCAATACCGTTGCCTTCTTCTCTGCCCTTCTCACTGGTGGTATCGAAGTAGCCAGGTGAGTCCTTGGCTACCAGCAGACAGAGATGGACGGGCTTGTTCGGTAACGGGTCATAATTGATCGTCATCGCAACACCTCCTCCTCGGGTGTTCTGGTCAGAGTACTGTGGATAGCCATTCACCACTCTTCCCTGGGAATGCATGAAGATCAGCTCGTTTGAGCCTCTGTTCAGATGGACCGGAGCCTTGAAGAACCCTCCGTTCACTTCGTAGAATAAGGGTGGATAACTGTTCGTCTTGCTCTGTACTGAAACGATGCCTGATTGGACACCGTCTGCGCACTGTCCATGAACAATGAACAGGGGAGTGTGCACGGTCTCGCCGTGCTTGACGTTGAAGATGGTGAGTGACATTGTCGGTAGCTCGTATCACCACCAATTGATCGAACAATGGACACATGACATGTGTATACGTCTCATGGTAAGCCGGAATTGCTCCCCATTCTCGGCCAGCTGGCGGGTTCGGAAATACGTCCCGATTGGGTAAGTTTCCCGATCAGGTATCGCCGGTATATTCGTGTATCGCCGGCTAACTCCATCACCGGATAAGCTGCTCGTACGTTGAGGCGACGGCAACGCTATAGTTAAAGAACTTCAACAGGGACCATCAATTGGTGGAGCCAATTGGCTCCGTAGCAAGAGCGGGTGCTGCTCTCGCTCCCTCACGGGGTGTGTGGCCAAAAGTGGATGACCATACATCAACACGTGTGCTTGATATAGGCACTGCAGCGTCCTTAACGTTCCAAGGGCACTGTCTATTAGCATCTCTTCCGTAGCAACTAACGCTGGCCAATTGGTCTAAACGAACGGGGAATAAACTGCAACGAATCACGCTGAAGCTGTGCATTTTTGGTGGTGGGAAAAATGACCTTTCAATTAGTCAGAAACCAGCGTAACTTCAACGCTTGTTTATCTATAAACAGTGCATAAGCACGCGCATGGATGGTACAGCACAAGGCCCAATTGGATCACCGAGGGTGCATTCCCTGCGATCTCGGTCTCCCCTGGTGTGAGACAATAGCGAGAAGCAGCACCTACATGCTGTTTTTTGCTTTCTCCCTCTCTCTCTCCTTCTCTGTACGCATATATAGCTCTTCAGACCCCCTTGTCCTTCACTTGCTGAGAGCTGTGTGCATAGAGAGTGTGATATTAAAGGCTGCGCAGGTTCCCCGTTAAAAATACAGCAGCTTAAGGCCACTTCTCCTGTCATTATCCCCCTAATAACACTGTGTCCAGACAAGACGACTTGTGAAGACATTTTAACCCTATGACAATGTATGGAATGAACTCAAAGCCTTCGATACCTACCATAACGTCCATCGTATACTAACAGCCTCCCCTCGCACCAAAAGCATCAACTATACCCTTGTCACGGGTGGTTTAGGATACATTGCGTCACATACCATTCCCCTTATAGAAGGCCGAGTTGTGATCGTGGACAACTGCTCAAACTCCAATATTGACACGCTGAAGGGCATCAACGCACTGGTTAGAGACGAGCCTGTGGACTTCTACCACGTGGATTTGACAGACGCTGAACAATTGGCCAAATTCTTTGACGAGTTCCACAATGATGGCCATAACAAGAGGCAGATCACCAGGGTGCTTCACTTTGCTGGCCTGAAGAGCGTGAGTGACTCTCTTGCTGAGCCGGAGCTGTACTATGACCATAACGTGAAGGCAACCGTGAACCTGCTAGATCAAATCAGGAGGTTTAGACAGATTGAGACGCTGGTGTTTGCCAGCTCTGCTGCTGTGTATGGTGCTGCGCAGAGCCCCATATCGGAGTCAATCAAGTGTATACCAACTACTCCATACGGTGCTACAAAGCTGAAGGTTGAAGCCATTCTCAGGGAATTTGCCAATTCATATCCAACAGTCAACATTGGTATGTTGAGGTATTTCAACCCTGTTGGTGTTCATCCTTCTGGGCTACTAGGCGAGCAGTCAAAGAACCTGATGCCAATGGTCTTGAAGAGCCTGAAAGAAGGCAAAGAGATGACCGTCTACGACGGCATACGAGACTACGTTTCTGTTTTGGACGTTGCTAGGGCATGTATGTTGGTTATACAGTACTTGGAATATCATAGACAGGCCAATGTGTTTGAGTCTTGGAACCTAGGAAGTGGTCAGGGGTTATCGGTTAAGGAGATACTGGAACTGTTCAAGGCCTCAACCGGCGTCCATGTGCCATACAGAGAGGCAGGGAAAAGAGAAGGTGACGTGGACGTGCTGATCTCTGATATAACAAAGGCGAAAGCTCAATTGGACTGGCAACCGTGTGTTTCACTGGACCAATCTTTCAAGGACCTGTGGAGATGGTATACATCACAATGAGGATACGCATCATTGCCTAGTCCACCTCTGAACCATCTTGAGGATGTTCAGAGCCACTGCTAGCACCACCAGCACCAGCTCTGCCAGTTTCTCCGTTATTAGTCCAACTGTTTCGTTCTCCGTGACTCTTATCAGAAATGTCTGTAGGCTCTTCAGCCAAGGTGTAGTGATCTCGATGAGTAGCCTTATAATCCTGATGCTTACGATAACGATCCCCAGCATCACTTCGCCTCTGTTCTTCCTCTCCAAGATCCCAGACACCTCCTCCAGCTGGCCTCTGCCCACCCGCTTGTCCTTGTCCTTGTCCTCCTCCCTCACCTTAGCCTCCACGGCGTTCAATCGCATTGCGCTCACCAGCTGCTGTGTATGAGAGACATAAACATCCATGAACTGCGGACCATCAACGGCACTTGGCTCCCGTATCAGAGACCTCAGACTCTCCAACGCTTCAACAACCTGCTTCACGTCGATCAATTCCTCCATCTCGCCCCTATCAGCCTCGACCTGGTGCTTCACGCCCTTCCTGCCTGAACTGTGCAACACGCTGGCCCTCTCCGTATGGGCCCTCAATGGTGTGCTGGGCACTGATGCAAGGCCGTTTCTTCGAGACACAATGTGCTGAGAGATGCTGGCCTCCGCTAGCACATCGTAGTCCGAGTCGTCAGGCTCCGGCCGTGGAGTCTTCGCCAGTGTCTGTAGCATCGACTGTATCATCGTCTCTGGCTCTCTGTCCGCTTTGTCCGGCTGTGTTGATGTTAGTCCAAAGTGTTCACGTCTTGGTTGCTTTCTCCCAATATGCATCAATTCCGGTAAAGCCACTGTGCTCGTTGCATCAACATCGACACCTAGAAGGCATCGACTCACTACGTGCAAAGTGGTGTTCACACTATACAAAGAAGATATAGATAGAGATATGTACAAGTATATAAAGAGAATAGCCCATACTCAAAATCGCCAGATGTCATTGTTGAGGTGTTTACTCAATGATTCTGGTCACCAAACCGGTACCGACGGTTCTGCCACCTTCTCTGATGTTGAATCTCTGACCAACCTCAACAGCAGTTGGATGAACCAAGGTACACACCATCTCAACGTTGTCACCTGGGAGGATCTGCTGAGAGTGGTCAGCGTGCTCTTCTGGCCATGTCAAGATGGTGGTGACATCTCCGGTTCTGATGAACATCTGTGGTCTGTAGTTCTCAGCAAAGGCACTGTGACGACCACCTTCCTCCTTCGTCAAGATGTACAAGGAAGCGAGGAACTTGGTGTGTGCAGAGACGGAGCCTGGCTTAGCAGCAACCATACCTCTCTTGACGTCATCTCTCTTGATACCACGCAACAAGATACCACAGTTGTCACCAGCCATGGCAGATTCCAACTCCTTCTTGAACATCTCGATACCGGTGACGGTGGTCTTGATTGGGTTCTTGTTGTAGCCAACAAGTTCAATTTCATCACCTTTCTTCAAGTTACCACGCTCAACACGGCCCGTGACAACGGTACCTCTACCAGAGATCGAGAACACGTCTTCAACACCCATCAAGAATGGCTTTTCCAGGTCTCTTTGAGGAGTTGGGATGTACTCATCAATGGCCTCCATCAACTTGTCAATGGCCTTAGCACCAATCTCTGGCTCACGGCCTTCCAAAGCACACAAAGCAGAACCCATGATAACTGGGGTGTTATCACCGTCAAATCCATACGAAGTAAGCAACTCTCTCATCTCCATCTCAACAAGCTCAAGCATCTCAGGGTCGTCGATGGTGTCAACCTTGTTGACGAAGACAACAATGTGCTGGACACCAACTTGTCTGGCAAGCAACAAGTGTTCTCTGGTCTGTGGCATCTGACCGTCAGTGGCTGCAACGACAATGATAGCACCGTCCATCTGCGCAGCACCGGTAATCATGTTCTTGATGTAATCAGCGTGACCTGGACAGTCAACGTGCGAGTAGTGTCTGTTGGCAGTTTCATACTCAACGTGCGCAGTGGAGATGGTGATACCTCTTGCTCTCTCCTCTGGCGCCTTGTCGATGGCACTGTAGTCCAAGAACGAGGCACCTCCCTTCTCAGCAAGGCACTTGGTGATGGCGGCAGTAAGGGTGGTCTTACCGTGATCGACGTGGCCAATGGTACCAATGTTCAAGTGAGGTTTGGTACGTTCGAAGCCAGCAAAGCGAACCAGCTTTGGTGCACGGACGGCAACACGAGTCGCCAAACGGGTAAAGTTCTGGAAGAGCATGTTCCTTATCAACTTCTAGCGGCGTTCCAGGAGTTCCAGAAGGAGTTCAGCAGGGAGCTTTGAGCAAGTTTGAATCGAAAGATTTTTCACCAGAGTCCGAGGCCTCGAGCACGGCCGCGTCGTGGAAGGTGGGTGTGGTTTTGGTACGGCCACGCCGGCGATGTGATTGGCTGAGGTGGTATTCCGGCGTAGGAGATGAATGAATGCTGGGTGGAATGGAAGCGGTTCAGTAGCCCTGGTGCCTGGTTTGTAGTGTTGTCTGTGGTGTTGTCGTTGGTGTGAGGTGGCTGGTGATGGGAATTGCATCTTGGGAGGGTTTATGCGGTGTATTATGGCTGCTGTGTGGAGAATTGCGGTGTGGAATGGATGTACGTGTTAGCACCAAGAGCCGTGGCTGAAATCACCGGTCACGAGCAGTGAATACACTCAGGCCACTCAGGCCACTCAGGCCACGCTGATATGGCCAACGACGTATACCGATGAGGCAAACTGTTGTGTTGGAAGCACTCTCTCGAAGCATACAATCCCCGGAAGGAGTGGGTCTGTACACCCGCACACCAGATACCCGTACACCCGCACACCACATTCCACATTCCACACCCGCACACCGCAGCACTGGTGGAGGAGAAGCAGCACATACCGCCACCCGAGCAACGGCTCTAAGCCACACTCGTAGCCCTCGCATCGCAGATTAACATGCCTCGATGACTCGAATCTGGAGCTCCGTGTATTGATCTCGCGTGGAAACTTCCCTTATCGCCCGGAGAGCCAATGGGAATGCACCTCTTTGTATATCTGCGTGCTGTAATTCGTAGCCCATGAGTCATTTTTCCAGTCTTTGTCTCGTTCTTGAGATAGCTATATATATATGTCTTGAGCCTCTTCAGCAACCACGTTTCAACTCAGAGCCTCACTAGAATACACCACAGGCATCCAGGATGATCGACCTTACTTCGCACCTGTCTAAGGAGGCAAAGAGAAGGGAGCCCTCGAAGCTCAAAGCTGTGCTCAAGCATAGAACCCCACAGATGGCTTACCTGGCTGGTGGGCTACCTCTGCCAAAGTACTTTGCCTGGGACTCAATCTCCGTGTCCACGAGACACGCACCGTTCGAAGGAGGTATCGTTGGTGAGCAGACGCAGGAGAACGCACTCGACTTCACCGTTGGCTATGGCCCGAGCGAACACGATATACCCCTGGGCAGCTCGTTACAGTATGGTGCGTCCAAGGGTCCTGAACAGATCTTAGCCTTTATCCGTGAGCACACGGATCTGGTCCACAGAGTGCCATATGAAGATTATGACATCATCACAACGGTCGGCAGTACCCATGGCTGGGACGCATTGTTGAGAACACTGTGTGATCCAGGTGATACGATCCTTGTGGAACAGTACGTCTTTGCCAGTGCTGTGGAAACTGCCAAACCACTAGGCATCAAGATGTCCCCCATTGTTATGGATGACTTTGGTATTGTCCCTGAGATCTTAGAGAAGAAGCTCTCCAATTGGACTGGTGCGTTACCAAAATTGATGTATTTGGTTCCAACTGGTCAAAACCCAACTGGTTCTTCCTTATCAAAGGAGAGAAGACAAAGGATCTATGAGATCGCAGTGGAATATCAAATCATTATCGTTGAGGATGAACCGTACTATTTCCTCCAATTGGACCCTTATTCAGAGGAGTCAGCAGGTGCTAAGACGTTCAAGAATGAGACTGACGAACACTTCCTCAAATCTTTGGTCCCATCCTTCTTGTCAATGGACACAGAGGGTATTGTCATCAGACTGGACTCGTTCTCAAAGGTGCTAGCACCAGGTGTTAGATTGGCCTGGATAGTTGGCCAACGCCCAATCATTGAAAGATTGCAAAGACAATTCGAAGTGAGTATCCAAACTCCCTCTGGGTTCACCAATGCCATCGTGTATGGAACGCTGTCACGTTGGGGACAATCGGGTTACCTGGATTGGCTCAAGGCACTGAGACATGAGTATTCCTTCAAGAGGGATATGACTATAAAGGCATGCAACAAATTCCTACCAAAGAGTGCCAACGTTGTTGTGCCGATTGCAGGTATGTTCTTTACAATTAGATTTGACTGCACAAGGCATAAAGAGTTCAAGACAAAGTATTCAGAGGATCCACTTCAATTGGAAAATGCCTTGTTTGAAAGCGCAATCAAGCACGATTCTTGTCTTGTTCCCGGTTCCTGGTTTGAAATGGTTGATATAGATGGTAAGCATAGTACTGAGATCTTCTTCAGAGGAACTTACGCTGCAACAGACGTCCAGACTTTAGAGTTAGGTATAGAAAGGTTCGCCAAAGCCGTCAATGAGATTTGGGTCTAATACATGGTATTCATATTCAATCTATTCCCTTCTTTGTACTATTCTCTTGTTAATTTCTTACTTTGCGTCACCCATATGCGTGTCTCCGTCATCGTTATTACTGTTGCCTCCATTAGTGCTGTCGTTATTCTCTTCTATGGTTTCCATTTGCTGTTGCTGCTGCTGTTGCTGTTGTTGTTCTCTGGCCTGTCTCGCCTGCTCTTCTTCCAGAGAAAGACGCAAGGCCAGGGCAAGGTCTGGATCCATGTCTGCATCACCTCCAAAGTCGAAATCGTTCCCTGAGCCACCCATGGCAGCACCAGCAGCCATATCGGCCTCACCACGTACAATCGACGAGCTCCCAACAGCTTCATAGAGTAATCTTCCATCGTCCTCAGGCACAGTGAGCAGATGGCTATTGTCGTGGGAGTTCACCGTGGAGATGAACTTCTCAAGCTTCGCAGTGTTCAACGCATCCTCACCGAAATTGATGAAATCAACAGCAACGTTGTTCTTCTTCATCTTCTTCGCAAGCTTCTCCAGCTCCTTCTCGCTCTCCTCAATTGGACTGCCCACAAACGCCACGATCCTCTGGTGTTGCACCTTGTTCTGGCGGTGCTTCAGAGCCAAGGCGGCAACCTGGATCCCGGTGGAAAAGTGCAACTTGCCCTGGATCTTCGTGCTGTGGATGCCACTGAGGATACTGCCGTAGTCCGCTGTGAGCGTGGAGATAACATGAGGCCCGTCGCCTCCATAGCAGATCACCCCAACGGTGTTCTCCCTGTTGGCGTTCGTCTTTGCCTGGAACAGCAGCTCAACCGCGTCCAGCTGGGCCTCATAGCGGTTCATAGGGTAATCTCCGTTCCGTGTGAACTCAGAGTTGTCCACAACAACCATCGTCGCCTCTAAAACCATCGTGAAAAGTGTGTAATTGCGTAGCCGCTGCCTTTGATCTCGCCAAATGTTGGTGGCAAAACAGCGCCCTTTGTTGATGTTTTTTTGTTGTTGATGATTTTTGTGGGTTTGTGGTTTTGTTTTTCGCGCCCGTCGCGAATATTTCCGGAAACGGGATCTGCGGAATATTGCCTAAAGAGGCAACCGCGACGGTTACCCCTTTGGGACTTTTTTTTCACCTCGACGCAACGCCTTGAAACCATTCACGTCTTCCAACGTTGACCCTTTCTCCTTCTCTCTCGCTTGTTGGATCCCTGTCTATCTTCCCAAGACAAAGAACAAAGATGGTGAAAGCTGTGAACGTTGCCGTCATCGGAACCGGTGTTGTCGGCTCTGCCTTCCTCAACCAATTGAGAGCACTCAAGTCTCAGATTACCTACAACGTTATCCTCATTGCAAGAGTCACGAACTCTGTGATTTCAGCTGACTACTCGCCAATTGACTTGACCAATTGGAAGGAGCTGACGGACGAGTCGGCACAGAAGAACCTGTCGATGGATGAGCTGGTGGATTTCTTGAAGAAGTCTCCGCTGCCAACCATCTTGGTGGATAACACCTCTGATGCCACCATCGCCTCCTCCTACACAAAGTTTGTCTCCAACGGTATCTCCATCGCTACTCCAAATAAGAAGGCTTTCTCCTCTGATTTGAAGTCCTGGAACGAGCTGTTCCAGGCCTCTGAGAACAACGGTGGGTTGGTGTACCATGAGGCCACCGTCGGTGCTGGTTTGCCAATCATTGGTACCGTCAACGACCTGGTCATCACCGGTGACAAGGTTGAAAAGATTGAAGGTATCTTCTCAGGTACGCTGTCATACATCTTCAACGAGTACTCCTCTCCAGAGACAAAGGACGTCAACTTCTCCGACATCGTTTCAGTGGCAAAGTCCCTCGGCTACACCGAGCCTGATCCAAGAGACGATTTGAACGGGTTGGACGTTGCTAGAAAAGTCACCATCCTTGCAAGACTCTCAGGTGCTTTGGTCGAGTCCCCAACCTCCTTCCCTGTTCAATCTCTCATTCCAAAGGACTTGGAGTCTGTCCAATCCGCTGCTGAGTTCATGGAGAAGTTGCCAAACTATGACAATGAGATCCAGAAGTTGAAAGACGAGGCTGCTGCTGAGAACAAGGTGCTTAGATTCGTCGGTAAAGTGGATATGCAAAAGAATGAGGTGTCTGTTGGTATCGAGAAGTACGACTACTCCCATCCATTTGCTTCGTTGAAGGGCTCTGACAACGTCATCTCCATCAAGACTGAACGTTACCAGAACCCATTGATCGTCCAGGGTGCAGGTGCTGGTGCTGAGGTCACTGCTGCTGGTGTCCTTGCCGATGCCATCAAGATTGCTCAAAGAATTGCCAAATAGATCTACACAGTTGTCTAATAAGAGAGATACGTCGTAGTCCTTTCCCTATATCGTCAAATCGTCGCTGATAGGTGCTAATATTGTAGCAGTCTGTGGAACTGAAGATGTCCCCCAGTTCAGTTTCGCCTTCAAGAATATCTTTCGTAATTGTTTGGCATCGAAACAAGTGGCCCTGAAGGCAAGCATGATCTTTTGAGAGTCCAGCACAAAGTTTGGAGGTTGCTGTTGAGATGAAACGTTGCCAACGTTGACACGTGCGATATGGGTGTTGTTAGGTGCAAGCACAAGATCACCATCGTCCCGGATCTCAGCCATATACGCTCCAGTCTTATGAATGTACTGAGCATATTTGAAGACTGGTTTACCCCATGAATAGAGCACTTCTAACGTGTCATCCTCGTTGATGAAGAACATGGATGCCCTGTTATCCATGAGGAAGCCGGAATGCTCCAGGAGATAGATGTGGTAGTAGAATTTCTGCTTCTTCAAGATCTCAAGGTCTGCAAACTCAGGGTCTTCCCATGGATTTATGGCAAGTCTGATCTCCACAAATGAATGGAATGGGTTAATGTGAGGCAGTTCACGAAGCTCTCCCCATGGTGTTTCCACGAGTTTTAAACCATAACGTTCACACATCCTTAACCAGCCATTAACAGTATCTTCAATAAGCTTTGGCGTGGTTGTTAGCCATTCCAGTCGAATGTGGAAGCAGTGGTTTGGATTATGAACAGTATCGTAGTGGACTGTCATGACTTCTCTTCTATAGGAGATTCTTGAAGGGTCAAGGTCGTACTTCAAAGAACGACTGAGGACAAATCTTTTCTTCTTCTTCTTAGAAGGTGAATCAGTGCCTTCGCGAGTTGCTTCGGGATGAATGGTTGGGGTCCTTTTAGAATCAAGTGAACTATTACTTGGATTCACTTCACCTTCGTCTGGTCCCTTACTCTCGTAAGAAATACGGTAAAAGTAGTGGCCATCTAAAAACTTGTGACGGTTCTCAACATGGACGAAAAGCCCCTCTTGCATCAGTTCATTGCCATACGCAACTGCCTCATCCCTTGTAGTGATATCATCAAAGTTATCCAAAAGCCAATTGACAAGTTCAACACCTCTGAAACACTTTTTATGGACTTTCCAGTGCCACTTACGATCAATAAGTTTCACTCCACTAGGACCCTGAAGTATCTTTGAGAGGTCATCAAGTGTGATATTTTTAGTAATCTCATTATTCGTAGTTGTATCTCTGCCACCAAGTTTAACGGTCTCTTCATCCCCTTGTTCGCTTAGGAATGTGATTAGATCACCGGTATAGAAGTTGATCTCAGGGAAAATTTCTTCTTTACGGGACTTCTTGGAACGACCATCGGGTGAAAAGGTTCCACGGTGTAGAGCAGTAATCAAACGACGAAGACCTTCAACACGTGTTTCCTCTGGTGTTAACTGGTCTTGTTTGTCATTTGAGGTTAAATAGGTACTCTTTGGTAAGTCCGCAGGTAGAAGAACAAATTTGATCCTGTTCAGGCACTTTTTGAACCTACCAGCCTCTTCATCTTCTTCAAAGCCTGCCAATCTTTGATCAAAGAGGTTCCACTTGAATGTTCTTGGCTTAACAACCATAGGATCAGGATCGTAAGGATGGAAATTGTTTTGATATCTTGTTTTGATCATCACCCTGTTGAAACCATTGATGAAAAAGTCTTCTAAGTGCTTCCTGGTATATCTTTGCACGGTGATGTACCCATCGTAATCACAAGAGATTCGGTGTATTTCCTCGTCCATTGACATTACAATTTTCGAACCCACGATATTCTGTCCTGGCTCTATGTACTTGAGCAATGTGGAACTACTTCCTTCAGTTTGAGTCTTGCTTTCCACTTTCTCCACGTTATGCCCATAACACACCTGGAATCCCAGCATCAGCCTCAAGTATATCATTTCTCTCATCAGATCCGACATGGTCATATATCTCTCATGTTCAGCACTCAGAGATACGTTGTGTGTTTGGAAAGAGAAATTTGTTTCAAAGTCATCCAATGTAGGAAACAACGGTGTCGTGATTGGCAATTCTGAAGGCGATGAAAGTGATCTCCATTTGATAGACCTTCTCTTGACCAATTTTGGGAAGACATCTTGCCATTTACCAACACTCAATGACTTCAACTGATCTTTGGATAGTTGCTTCGAAGGGTTATCGATTTCAGTCCACATGACAGACTTGAGAGAGTCTACCGATGTGATTTTCTCTCTCTGGGTTGGGGTTGTGGATGCCAGCAATCTTGAAGTCTTTGCACGTGAAACAGTAGGCCTAGATACCACACCTGTGGATGTTGAAGAAGTGGTTGATTGTGCGTCACTAGATTTCCTTGATATGAATGAGCGATCATTAGAGGTAGAGCTCAATTGTCTCAGTGACGATATAGCACTTTCAGGAAGCGTGAACACCGGTTCTGTTGTTGTAACATCAGCTTCAGCCACAGGGGAGTTTGTAGAGACCTTCCACAATAGACTGCTCTTCTTCTTCGTGGGACGATGAGGCGTCACTGCTGAGAACAATAGTTGTTTGTGGGCTTCTCTTGAGACATCTGCACTGAAAACACCCTTGTCGTAATCATCCATCATCTCAGATACGGAAGACAGAGGATCAAGGTTCAATTGTTCCACACTGACAGCACTCAATTCATTCTCCATCACACCCATCATTTGTAGTTCGTAGATCTTACAGCGAGGATGCCACTGGAGTTGTCTGGAGTGTTCTTCACTCCAATATGAGGCATCAATCCACCCGGGAACACAATGATGGAGTGCACCGATCCTATCTCTATATCTAAACAGAGGCGAAACGTGTAGTGGTGGTTGTGCGAGACATATGATGTCAACGGAGAGCTCAGAGTTCAGGAGCCTTTTACCCGTATCTAAGAGATCATCGTATTGAACATCGAACAGTCCGTTACCAGCAGAGATGACAATGAAATGAGTTGTTGTATGTCTCAAATCCGGGTCACTAAACCTGTCAACAACGAGTGTTGTTGATAGGTTTATTGTGTTCAGTATGTCGGACTTTATCGTTGGAAGGAACCTATGCGAAGGCTTCTCACCTGTTTTGAGCTGATGCCTCATGATATCCTTTCTGAAATTGACAAATTCATAACGAAGCGAGATCATGATTTCGTTCCAGTGGACGATATTCACCTGGTCAACAACAACTCTGTAGAAGTCTCGAGTATTTGTCGGTCTTTGTCCTTCTTTGAGCTCAGTCCAGCTGTTCTCTGAATAGTCCAAATTGGCTGCAAAGACAATTGTTATGAGATGATGAGTGCCCTCGTCTCTCCACCTTTTGAAGATTGTTGGGAATAACGAGTTCACGATCTTGTGGAACATGATCTCACCATCTTCCTGGAAATGGTACATTTCCTCCGTGATTTGGATGAGAAACACCAACCTCGCAGACTCAGAACGAAACACGAATTTGGTGTTTTCACTAATGTACGCGGAGAACACCTTCTTGCCCATTCTGTAGATAGCTGAGACATTGGCCCTGATCGACTCCACAAAGGTCACCTTCTGATTGGCATAGACACAGGAGCCAACCAGCGTGGATGAGAGGACCCACATGTCTCCCCTCGACATGTGAACGTCCCTAATCATCAACTCCACCAGGTCTGCCTCAACAGCAACAGTGTCCCTCAATGTCACAGTGACTTGCTGTCTGGTGCTCAGCGACAGCATGTGCTGCAAGGGGCCCGATATCAAGGACAGCTGTGTAGTTTTGGACCTTCTTGAGAGCTCATCGTTGAACGGCTTCACCGTGAACAACAGCTTCTTCTTACTATTGGGCACTTCCAGCTCAGCAACATCACCCTCCTTCGCCCCGGGGAATTGAGCAATGTCAACACACACTGTCTCACTGGAGACACGAGCGTCGTGTAGCGATGCCGTCAGCTGAACCGGCTCGTCTGTATGGTCTTCATAGTCCTCCACAACGGGCTCCTTCCGCAGCGTTTGGCTCCTTGTCGGTGGTAAAGAGTCGCTTTCCACCGTGAGCTCGCTGTTATTGCCCCTTTTGATCCTCAGAGTGAGGACATTCGAACGCATCTGGTTCATCTTCACCGGCTCTCTGTTGAGGTTTCCTTCCCTGTGTTTACATCCTCTGCCGCTGTGGTGAAGAGGAAGCTCACCGTTTTAGTACTGGGAAAAATTCCGACGGGTGCCATCGGAATTTCCTCTTCTCTTGAAGCTACAGCATTGAACAACGGTCTTTAAAGGAATTTGACGGTATTTGACGGTTCTTGTATGGAAGATGGTTTATATACAATGCAGCAGTGATAGTCTCCAGGTTGACATGTTCCTTATGCTCGGAGGAAGCGTGTTGTTCACATCATCTAGGTGGTGTACAGTGCCCTTCAGGATAGTGGAATCGACATCGATGACTTCGAATTCACCACGAGCTTCACGTTCTCGTGCGATGTCTTCTGGATCTGTTGTATAGTAGAGCTTCATCCCTTCTTCTGGAGCGTGCTCATTGATCTTGTAGGATATGTTGGTGTTGAAGACCCAGACCAACAGGCTGGAAGTTCCGTCGGTATATTCAACCACTCTTGCAGCACTGGCGTTGACATTGTCCAACAGGGAGGAGTAGACGTAGTCGTAGACATGGTAGGTATCTCTCGCCTTGTCCCTTGATAGGACGACTCGCCATTTATTGATCTTATCCAGCCCAGTACCGTTATCGTGGTTCCCCAAAGGGGAACCACACTCAGCACAGACACAACTGCCATGGTCCATCCTCACCTTGAAAAGGTTGTCATTGGAGTTGAAAGCCAGATAGAACGTCCCGACAAGGACGCCATTCTTGATTGGTTTCAAAGAAGTGTATTTGGTATTGTCGTGAGCGATATGGCCGTGGCCGTTCTCATCATGAGGTTTATGACAGTGCCAGAAGTCCATCATTTCAGCCCACAGTTCGGAAGGCATCTCATTGAGAGACGAGATATCGTCAGAGTCTAAGATCGGACTATCACAGTCACGGCAGTGTAGTTGGAAACTGCTTGATGCGAGGAATTTGGCATCCCACTTATAATGCGTGCTGAGAGACATCAACTCGTTGAAGTCCCTGTTGAACTTACCAGCTCCGTCCATCGGTAGTCTCATCACCAACGTTTGCTTGTTCTGCTTTGTACACAGTCTCAGGTCATCCTTACTTAGCTCTGGTATCTCGTCGGATAGTTCAATGGCGATTTGTTCATCTCCAACCGACACTGTGAGTATATGGCTCTTAGAATCGTAGAAGGCATCCCATGAGCTCAAAGAGCCATCTAGAAGCTCAACCACTATCGACACACTTCTTATTCTTTCAAGAACCTCATAATAATACAATAACGTCATATTAGACTGCACTGAGGGGAGCAGAACGTGGGATTAATACAACAAGATGTGGCTTCAAAAAGCGATGAGCCCGAGTAGGGAAGAGGAAACTGTTGATGGAGTTAAGCGGGCATAAGATACTTTTATCGGAGCTGAGATGTATGTGAAGCAAATATTTCACGTGCGCTATCACGTGCCCAAAACCTCAACACCCAATCTACTATACAATACTACTCTTAATAGAGACGATGTATACCGTAACTTGGCACATATGAGTATGGGATGAGATGGACAGTTCTTCTACATGACATTGAGGCTTCATAGAAACAGCTAATGAAACTGGCGACTTCATACTCCCTGAGAAGAGTTACAATTGGAGAGGTGGAGAGGCTCACGTTGAGTATCTAATAGCGTTGAAGCTATCTCACAAGAGTCACTTCAATGATCACTTCTTTGTTAGATGCAAGGTCTGAGCGATGGCGTAGATGTTTAGACCACATAGCCACATAGCCACCAACCAGAGGAGACGGACCACCACAGCATGGTTATCTACTTGCCTAAAAGCTCAATGTCCTACAAGAAGTTTTGTATATGAAAAAGGTTATAAAGAACCATTCTTTATAGCATGCAAAAGTAAAAACAATAATTTATAATAAAACAACAAAACCAAATAACTCCACTTCTTTTTAGAATATCAAATCAACAACAAACCGAAGACCAAACAGAAGACTGTTGGAACAGAAACCTTACCAACACCACCTTCAATGGCCGAAACCTCTGGAACTGTAGATGTGGCTTCAGTGGATGTGGCCTCAGTAGTAGACTCAGTAGTAGACTCAGCAGTAGAATCCTCAACGGACTCAGCAGTGGACTCAGCAGTGGCCTCTTCAGTGGACTCAGCAGTAGACTCAGCAGTGGCCTCTTCAGTAGACTCAGCAGTAGACTCAGCAGTGGTCTCCTCAGTGGATCCAGTTGCTGTTGTTTCCTCTGAGGATTCAGTTACAGTGGTCTCCTCTGTGGCTTCAGTCTGAGTAGCAGTGGTCTCAGTAGTTTCATCGGCTGCAAGAGTAGTGGTCTCAGCATCAGTAGCAACGACCTTAGTGGTCTCATCAGCTGCAAGAGTAGTAGTCTCTTGGACAGTTACAGCAGCAGTTGAAGTCTCAGGATCGACAGTCTTAGTTGCAACTTCTGTGCTTCCAGCTTCGACAACTTCAGCTGAAGATTCTGAGTCAGAAACCTTGATGGTGGATGACAAATCCCATGTGAGTGTCTCTCTCTTCATCAACTTAGAATCGGAAGTGATAGACAAGTGTGCGTTAGAAGTCCAAGAAGCACCAGTAACAATTCTGGCAGAATACTTAATCTCTAATGAGTCGGATTCACCAATAGAAGAACCATAGATAAATGTGATTGTACTAGAGGTGATCTCGATGTTAGCATCTGTGAGTTCCTCTCCATTGAGGTAAGCAGTGGCTTCAGTGTATTCAAAGGAACCAGCTTCAGCAACTTCCAAGTTTAATTCAACAGATTCCCATGGACCAAGGTAGCCTGGAATAACGAAACTCCACTTAAGTGTTCCGGAGGAGAAAACACCCACAAGTTCTGGCTCAGTGCTGGTAGTGGAAGTTGCTGCAGTTGCGGAGGTTGTCTTCACAGTGTATGCAGCAGCAAGAGTAGTGGTGCCCTCAGTGTTGGCAGATGAGGATGACTTCGCAGCAGATCTAACAGCATATGCTGGTGAACCCAAGTTGGTTGTAGCCTTAGTAGAAGTGGTTGCTTCAGTGTTGACAGATGAAGATGACTTCGCAGCAGACTTAACAGCGTAAGCTGGAGCACCAAGATTGGTTGTGCTTACAGTGGAGGCACTCTCAAGAGTAGTTGTACCCTGAGACGAACCAGTGGTTCTAACAGTGTAAGCAGCAGCAAGTGTGGTAGTGCCCTCAGTGTTGGCAGATGAAGATGACTTAGCAGCAGACTTAACAGCGTAAGCTGGAGCTCCCAAATTCGTGGTCTCAGCTACGCTAGATGTGACT
>NW_017963656.1:484626-497548 GCF_001661405.1 Williopsis jadinii
ACGGAAGCAACAGCATAAGCTGGAGCTCCCAAGTTGGTAGTACCCTCTGCAGATGTGGTGCTTACAGTGAAGGCACCTGCAAGAGTAGTGGTGGCTTCAGCGTTGGCAGATGAAGACGACTTAACAGCAGACTTAACGGCGTAAGCTGGAGCACCCAAGTTCGTAGTACCCTCGCTAGAAGTAGTGCTTACAGTGAGCGCACCTGCAAGAGTAGTGGTGCCTTGAGAAGAACCAGTGGTTCTAACAGTGTAAGCAGCAGCAAGTGTGGTAGTGTCTTGGGCTTTGACAACAGAAGTAACAGCGTAGGCTGGCGCACCAAGGTTAGTGGTAGATGATGTCTCTGAAGATGCCTTTGAAGTTGTCTTAACAGTGTAGGCTGGTTTGTCAACTGCGGTAGTCTTCACAGTTTGTACTGGGGCTGCATTAGTGATCAAACAGTTTCCTTCTTCGATACAATTGGCTACTGTTGTAGTTGCTGCTGTAGAGCATGAGACAGTACCAGTTGGTTCAGTTGGTAAGCCACAAGCAGCCAAAGCAGATGAAGCATATGGTCCGTAGTTGTTCCATAGAGTCCAACCACACTCCAAACAAGCAGCGTAGTTTCTCATCAAGTTGGAATTTGAAGAACACAGACAGTCTGTGTCATATGGACCAGCGTATGGATTAGTTGTGTTTGATGTGCATTGTGTACCGCCGATGATCATTAAGTTACAGGAGGTACGGCAAGCGGAAGTCGCACAAGTACCTTCGTCTGATATAGCAAGAGCAGCTGGCTCTGGAAGTGCAGCTGCTAGTGTTGAAAGTGTTAAAACAGCAGTGCTTAATAATTTGACAGAAAGCATATTGTTTCTTGTAATGTTTGAGGTTCCAAAACAGCAGCACATTAGAACATGGAGGAAGCTGAGACATCTGGGGACATCTCTGTTATATATGTTAGTAATTTGGTCTGGCCCCGAAACCCATGAAAAAAAAGGCTCATTGTACATGGTAGGAAATTAGTATCCGCCCTTCTTTGTGCTTTACGATGCACATGCGTTGAGTTTCAACAGCCTTAAAACCACGGTGCATTACACATTCAAGATAGAGTTCATATTTTGGAAAGCCTCATGCTGCCTCATGCGTCATCTGCAGACCATCTTCATGGGCAAGAGAAGCCTTCGAACGTGTGACCAGATGCAACTTTAACATTGTATCACCCACCTTATGCATGACACACATTAACTTTCATAGTTTTGAGGCGATCAAACCGACTAGGTTTCAGTGAATGGGCGTGTACGCGATTTTACATTCTACATAACCGATTTAAAAATAGGGAGGTTGACAATAAGATACGAAGTAAATTGTGAAACAGGCTTTGACGACATTTGTCAACCTGAATTTGTGATTAATGGTGCACCTGATAGAAGGAGTTGCTTATGGAAATAGAGATTGTTTAAAAAGGTAAGACATCGTAATCTCCGTTCCTAAACCTTTAAATCCAGTTCGAAGGACAGACAGAAATCATTATAGCATGCTCAACAGTTCTTAAAATAAGAAACGTTTTCCTACAGCTAACCGATAACCGCTTGACCTAACTTTTGACGAGTGACTTAACAGTCTGGGATATTGCGCAAATCAAAATTTGAGAAGCTTGAAAAAAAGTAATCCAAGTAGGCATACAAGCTTTTACATGTGCCATGCAGACAATTTAATCCAGGGATGCTAAGTACTAAGGTGGTCCTACATAGCCGTCAGTCACCTGCTCACTAATATGATCGCCTGTAAGTTTCAAAGTGGGCGACCGGATTACAAATTTAGCATGAGACCTTGCCACCTCTGACCCAACTAAACTTGGGCTCCCGGAGGCGTGGCGCCTTGCAACTTCATCGCAATCCAGAAAAACTTGCCAAGTGAAATCCAAATATCCACCTCCCGAAAACGGAGAAGGTATCCTATTGGTTGAGATTTTTACTATTATCTATTTCAGCGCAAGAGATGCCATCAGACATTACCTTTGGTGAAACATGCATTCCCGTCAATTTAAACGAAAAGCAGGTCAGTTTCTTCGAAGTTTTTGTTTCAATCTTACATTCAATGGGGATTGGTGTTGAGCTGAAACCAGTTCACGCTGCAGTATGTGCCAATGAACCTATCAAACTTTTTTTTCTTAGATCTATGTGTCTTGAAACTTCTAAAGGCCCTAACTCATGGATCACGAACAGTGAGCGATGTACTAGACTTCAAGACATTCATATCTACAATAAATTTTCCTTTATCCATGTATTTAACTGCGTCATACTTACCAGGCCGATTAATATATTTGCTTAGCTGATGGTATATTGCGTCGAATTAAGCTCAATGCATTGCAGTCCGCAAATAATTGTTCATGTTCGATGAGATAATAACAGGAAACTTATACGCAGATGTCTATTTTAGACATGACAATCTATGTTACTTTGCTTACTTGTTGACATCAAAGCTTTAGTGCAACTTTTATGATGTGTTTCTCCAACAGCTCACTCATCTGATTATATGACCCAGGATTCAAATTTAGCGGGTACAACAGAAACTATTACGAGCAATGTCATGTTCTATTCATATATCATAACCTACGCGTTTTATACAGTTTGTAATATCTGTTATGAGATGTAAAAAGATATTGTGGATGAAATTCGAAACTGTCCAGTTTTTTGGAGTCGGTGGTAAGTACATTCGCATTGTTTCACCAAAGCAATAAATCGGCCACTACGCACTCGTCAGGTCGATCTACTTGGTATGATTGATCCAGAGTCCAGGCCACCCGAAAGCTCAATTATCATCACACCAATATTGATATTTTCCACCATGTATTGGGGGGCGAATTGAAGGCCAGAACAAAACAAGTATAAGATTTCAATGGTCACGACTATTTTGATTTAACGGGGTTTAAAAAGAAAGGCCGACGCAATATGTAAGTTTCTGCAGACAAAAAATTCTAGAAGCTTCATGAATCGTGTCGGCTGACGCCCCATTGCTAACTGCATCGCAAATTTCGATGGGACTAACCCCCACATCCGAAGGATATTGTACCCTTGTTCACCCGCACAAAGTCACAACCATGAGCAACGAGCTGTGTGCCATGTGATTCTGTTAATGTTCTGTACAATACCTCAATCAATGCTCCCCAACTAAACCAAGGTTGACTCATAACTTAAAGAACTTACAGGTCATAACGGAAGAACGATATAGAACACTACACCTAAACAGATTTAGAAGTTGAAACTAAAAGTACGCAAATCTGAAAATCTGGGGCATAAAGGCCCAAGTTAAGCGGGATATTGTTGATATTACAAGGTAATTTAATTCCTCGTAAAGCCTACACTCAACTACATTATTCATCAAATCTACGGAAGTCGTGGGTTGATGTACATTGTGTAATTTAGAACATTAGATGATCGATTGATATATCAACTTAGTTTGGTGACTTCAACGCTAACAAATACGCTGCGCCTTTCATTATGGCACTTCGTGTAGATCCTTGTTTGAGGTTGAAACTCTGAAGTTTAAATCGTGCAGCTCAGGCTGTTGTACATATGCATGATTCTGTAAGTGTTAGGCGTTGGGGGTGTTCATTCATCGGGTATTAATCGTTTCTTTTTTTGTATGTACAATTGTGGTGACGCAGTAATGACCAACTACTGTTGTACTTCATTCTGGGTTCGAAATAAAGTCCAGACCAAAATTTTCGAGAAGAGAACCGTTTCTATGTATTCCATTACATCCGAAACATAATCGGTTGCCTTTGGGGAGGACTGGTGTTTCAAGATATTGTTAGACCCGTGAAACCAAATGTTCCTTTCTTGTTGTTCAATTAGTAGTTAGAGCTGTGTTCCTTCTTCTAACTATTAGTATATGTAGATAGAAGATGGTACAAATTGAATATACTTAGTGGGATAAACTCTTTCTTTCTTTGAATACTTTAAAGGGGGTGTCAATAGAATATTTATTTCGACATCTGATACTTTAGATATCATACGCTTCCAAAAAAAGGCAGGTGAAGGTGAATCCTGATGGCCTAAACTCTTAGATAGTAACAGTAGTAGCAGTACACAAAGTGAGAATACTTCAGAAGTAAAATAGCGGGTTCCTTATGTATAATATTAAAGACTAATCCAAAGATCAGGCTGTTTCAGGCCTTAATTCAGTTGTAGCAATCTACGAGACGCTCTCATCTCTACCCCACCGCTAAACGACAAGTCAGTACATAAGTGCATGGGGCTCCACCAAGGGTTTTCATCTACTTCATAGATCTTAGGCCAACCTGTAAAAAGAAAGAGAAGTCCAGTAATTGATTGAGTGCTTCATTTAGCCCAAGCATCTCATAAAACTTCTGTAATTGACAGATAAAGGTTTATACGTGAATCCATAATACGACTCGGGTAAGTGGTCTATCTTTGCTGAGATTCGTTATGCGTTTATAGTCATGTTGGTATCAATCCTATTACAAGGGAAGAAATGCGGGTAGCTATACTTCATTCAAAAGCTGTATAACTCCTTTGTGCTCTTGTAATAACTAAAAGGAAACATGGGTAATGAGTAATGATATATTTCATAACTATTAATTAGTAATAATCGTTGATTTTCATAAATCTCACAAGTGGGATGAGTCTGAACATCAGAGTATAAATTGTCAAATTCCGCCTTGGACTCATATCATGCTGCCTCATGCTCATTATGCCTGAACATTATAATTTTCCAGCCTCATCTTCCTGACAGGTGGGCCATATATACTGACAAGTACTTTATGTTTTGCAAACAAGCACCAGCAAGTAAGATGATATTGAGATGTTTATAACAATCTCGCGATCTCAACAAGCTGTTCCTGTACTGACATTACTTCGAAAACACAAACATCAAGGCCTGGCTTTACGAGCGACCTGGTACTACATATGCTCCTGCAGAGATACTATCCACATAATGTTGTGTTCTCGAGATTTCTACAGGTATATATCAAACAAATACGTTAATTACGACTTACGTATTATTGGACGCTAGATATACCTATAGTGTTATCACTAGTAAAGGAGAGCTCTGTGGTGACGTATGCAACTGAAAATCATCATTGAAAACTAGCACGCAGGGACGTTACTGAACACATATACTAGTTACAGGATATATATACATCTTTGAACATTACGCAATAAATCACTTGATTCACACCAGTGCTTATTCTGCAGTTGAACTACACTGAACACGTATATGGGGTATTATTATACAGGATTATAACTAAGAAAATTTTAAACACGAAGAGCGTCATCGATACGCAGTTCATGCTGATACTAACAGGGCTCCGAAAATCAAAGGATGAGCAGGCCAAAGATCAAACCACAAATGGTGGAACCAGCAAGCTTAGCAGCTGAACCCTCAAAAGTAGTTACAGCTGGTGTAGATGTGGTTTCTCCAGCACCAACTGTGGTTTCAGCAGAGGCCTCAACAGAAGTTTCCTCTGTAATTTCTTTACTCTTAGTTTCAGTTGCCGATTGTTCACTTGTAGTTTCTGTGATGACCTCATCCTTATTGGTTTTAGTTGAGACCTGTCCACCTTCAGTCTCTGTTGTCGTTGGGCAATAGGTTGTGAACGTAATTTGTTCACCTTCAAGTCCTGTGGTTGTCAAGGTAATAACGCCGGTAGTTGTTGAGATGACAGTGCATTGATCCTTCTCACAAGATGTCACAGTTATCACAGTGGCATGGATCTCGTCCTCTGTTGTGATAGGACAATAAGTGGTATAGGATGTAACAATTCCAGATGATGTTTCAGTGATAACTGTAACACCAGTGGTGACTGCCGTAGTTGCACAGATATCATCACTACATGAAGTAATCGTGACAACAGTGGTTGAGTTGACCTCCTCAGTAGTTGTGGATGTAAGTTCAGTGAGAGATTCAGCAGATTCCTCAGATGTTGTTGCAGATGTTGCCTCAGTAGATTCCTCAGTAGACTCCTCAGATGTTTCCTCGGTAGATTCCTCAGAGGATTCCTCAGATGTTGTTGCAGATGTTGTTGCAGATGTTTCCTCAGTAGATTCCTCAGTAGATTCCTCAGTAGACTCCTGAGATGTTTCCTCAGATGCTTCCTCAGATGTTTCCTCAGATGTTTCCTCGGTGGAAGCAGAAGAAGAAAAATCAGAAGAGTCATCAGCAGTGATAGTAGAGGTCAAATCATAAGTTATAATCTCTCTCTTGATAAGCTTTGCACTGGTGCTAGTGATTGTGACATGCACAGAAGAAGTCCAAGAAGAGCCTGATATGATCTGACCACCATATGTGACAGTCAATTCATCGTCCTCGCCTATGGCTGCGTCGTACACAACAGTGATAGAAGTTGAATTGATTGTAATTTGAGCTTCGTCAGTTTGTTTGCCATTGAGGTAAACAACAGCATGGGTGTACTCAAATTGGCCAACAGAACCTTCACCAGAAATGTCCAGCTCAATTGAAGTCCATGGACCAAGATATCCTGGGATAGTAAGAGACCACTCTGGAGTTCCAGAGCTAAGAGTTCCAACAAACTGGGGTTCTGAAGTAGCAGATACAAAAGTAGAGACGGAAGCAGATACAGAGGTAATAGCAGTCGAGCTCTTAGAAACAGATTCGGCGGTGGAGATAAGGCTCGAAGAGGAAACTGATGTTTCAGAACTGACAGGCTCCTCAGACGAAGTTGAATGTAAGGAAACGGTCTTCACAGTGTAATCAGCAGCGAGAGTAGTTGTTTCTCCAATTGTAGAGGAAGATGACTTCTTTGGAGCGGACTTCACAGCGTAATCAGGAAGACCTAAGTTGGTAGTTAGAGACTCAGATGTCGTCTTAACAGTGTAGTCTGCTGCAAGAGTAGTGGTTTCACCAGTAGCAGAAGTCGTTCTCACAGTGTAATCAGCAGCGAGAGTAGTTGTTTTACTAGCAGTCTTTACTGCATATGCTGGTGCACCCAGAGAAGTAACCTCTGATACCGAAGAGGAACTTGACTCTCCAACAGTAGACTTGACAGTATATGCTGGTGCTAAGGAGGTGGTTCCCTTTGAAACGGTTCTTACGGTGTACGCTGGCTTATCAACAGTTGTTGTCTTCATCGTCTGTTCTGGAGCAGCGTTAGTGACCAGACAGTTTCCCTCATCTATACAGTTCTCAACTGTTGTGGTTGGTGCCGTCGAACATGAAAGCGTACCTGTTGGTTCAGTTGGCAAGTCACACGCAGCCAAAGCAGATGAAGCATATGGTCCGTAGTTGTTCCATAGAGTCCAACCACAGTCGAGACATTTAGCATAGTATCTCATCAAATTGGAGTTTGAAGAGCACAGACAGTCTGTGTCATATGGGCCAGCGTATGGGTTGGTCGTGTTAGATGTACACTGTGTACCACCGATGATCATCAAATTACAGTAGGTACGACAAAGGGAGCTGGCACAGGTGCCCTCGTCTGAGATGGCCATTGCGAAAGCATCAGCATCAGCATCTGGAAGACCCAAAGGTGCTGGAGCAGCTATTGCACCAGATAACAGAATTGCACTACTTATGAAGCGAGTGGAAAGCAGCATCTTATGACCTCAATTAGAAACAGCAAACAGCACGGCGAATTGAGGTGTCTATGAAAGGGATATCAAGACGGATATCCATGGACTTATTTATATTCTTATGCCATTAATCAAGACGTATCCGGAAGGCTTTCAAGAACCGACGTGTGACATCGTACTTAACCAGCCTTTCTTCTTATTGATTTACGAATGGCCCATAATACTCGGATATGTAAGTTCTTCATAAATGTTTAATACAGAAAGGTATGTAGTATGCACTGGGTGCATTCGAGGCGCTCGGCTCAGTACCATGTTCGTTCGAGAATTCGCCCCATTGGGTAGGATTCTTCTGGTTAGACAAAGGACGCCTCATGTATTGGTTGAGTTATTTGTGCACTGCATAAACCCCCTTTTTGTTTGTTTTTTACCAATATTGGTAATTCTTGAAATATTTTGTAGCCTTAATTCCAAAGGTTACTGTAGTAATGAATCTCGAAAAATTTTTAAAGTTTGAGCGCACACATAACTGTTAACATTGTGTGTTGTTTCCACAGAATGCGAATGTTGTCCCATATCTTATTATTGTCTCTACTTAAAGGTAATCATAACATCATGCTTGACAAATTCACACAGATTGACGGATCTCCCTTTTACATCTTCCAGTTGCCATCGGAACTATCTTGTAGGTTTCGTTAAAGGAAAACCGGTAGATTGAGCATGAAGACAAAAAAATTTACCAACCGTGCAGTGAGGCGTGCCCTAAGGCGGCATTATGCGTCCTTCAAAAGAGTAAAATCATTGTGAAAGCATCCGAAGTTCGATTTAATTGATCAGGCACAGAGGGCTGTTTTCTTGTAAATTATAACGTACGTGCATTAAAACACAGCTGGAAGTTGGGAATTTGAGCAAGTTGAGCGCTTATGCCGTTCTATACACAATGCACATAACAACAAGAGCATGAGCAAAGATCTGCGTAGGGTAAGCAGTGCTGGATGGACGTTCATGTAAAACCACTCTGCATTGTCGAGAGGAATTGAACAAGAATGGTGAAAAATGTCTCAAGCTCTAATGCAACTGACTTGTCAAAGACTCACCTCTCATGGGCTGTCCAATCTTTGCTAGACTTGCTTTCTTATCTTGCCTAGAGTTGATCCGATTTGTCAAGTCATGACAGGTTAGGCGAAGCTATTCACTATGTTTAGAAACTTGTGGATGTTCACTTATGAGCTTTGTGTTCAATGTTCACACTTTACCTATCGATACGTATGTAGGACCTGCTGTGTATATATGGTATCATTCTTCATGAGTGTAACTTATCGATTCGCAAGTGCTGGATTCTGCACATATGAAACGGTTGGAATTTGTAACTTTACATACCACATATTCCATGTGTATTGAGTATGCATTAACAACCGGTCCACTTGCAGGTTACAACATGTAAATTGTGAATGTAATTTCTGGAATATGCTTCAGCTACAAATCTCTACTAATTACATGTCACTGTCGTCACCTCCATAAAGATCTATTAAGAGCTTACTTACAAGCCAATTCTCGCTAGAAAATGTCCCGAAAGCGATAATAGTTTACTGGTTTCCTAACCGACGACAGCTTTCAGTATTGAGTTGATTGGCGCGTTTTCCAAAGAGCAAAAAAAATTTAACGTTTTAAATGGGGCTGACACCATTTCGCCGTTAAAGTACTTTGCCCTAGCACATATACAAGTATTTATTTGATCATAAGATTTTAAACCATGAACTATGTCGATCTTTTGTTCCTCAGTTTAGAATAACTTTCGTTGTTTAGTGTGATTTTCACGCCATAAAGACAATCACCAGTGCCTCCTTTAATGACAAGAGTTCATGAAAATTTTTGCTGGGAATGGAATGAGCACCATACAACATGCCTGATGTGATGATATCTGGGGCTGTTTGATGTTCATCGTTGATTGCTTCAGCTTTTTATTGGATGAGCAGCTTGGGGCACATTTCGGACCAAATTCAAGCATACTGGTGTCTGGATGTTTTATCATACCTTGCCGATCTCGTGGGCGAACCGGTTGTAATATAGTAGAATATAGCTGTTACTTATGAATATGTATTCACACTCCATACTCGTGTAAAATCACCAGGCATTTCCCAGGTAACCTAGTTTGAGGAGTCACATCAGGCTAATATAAACCAGATTTACATATATGTGCCAACATTTAGGAAGCAGGAGGATAAATAGTGAAAGATAGAGGGGATAGGAACTGAGCTCACTGAGATAGAGGGGATAGGAACTGAGCTCACTGAGATAGAGTAGTCAATATCTACGGGTTGTAATAATATTGATCTTCTCGTCAATCATAGTGCAAAACACAATAGATGTTGTAATGATAATCAGCCAATAGATGCATAGTGTAGTACCAATTCATTCTGCATTTTGGGGCAATCTTGCAAATCCTGAATTGCACTGCGACAAGAACGTTGTCACACGAGAAATTCAGAAGACGCTATCAATTGAAACCTCATCTAACTAGCATTCCAAAGAAAATGGCTCATGAGGTATTATATTTGACCCACAGTACTGGTATTTAGAATTTTTGTTCTCAGATGCAAAACAGATAAGACCTTAGGATATATCTAGCCTGTCGTAATGACAAGAGCCAAGTAGATCAATAACGTACGATTTTCTCTCGTTGCACAATCACCATTCAGTCAATAAAAGTTTGAATAGATGGGCTGATGATCGGTGTGTCAGGATCTCTTTGTCACAATTGATAATTTATGGTCCCTTAGCGAGAACGTGTGGCACAAACTTGCCATTACTCAAGACTTTTATCTCAGAGGTTTTACTACAAACGCGAATCTATATATCGGTTACCTCGGGGTCGTTCTTTCATGTGCTGCTTAAAGACAAAGGATTCTTCATGATCCTTTCCCAGAGTGCTTCTGCTGAAGAGATTAGAATTCAGCAATTTGCAAGCTGTCATTCACAAGGGCTGGTTTGTTATAAGAAGTATTCCTCAATACACCATTTTGTTGCTAGTTGAAAGTCCCAATCTCTTTTCTGGACGTAACTTTGCAATTCAAATTAGTTCCAGTCAAAGATGACAATTAGAACAATGATTTACATAGCCGTTGAAACCATGCCAGAACATCTGTATGTTTCAGGTGTGGGAAATTGCATGTATATGCTGTAATTTGCTTGTAGGTATTCAGATCTTGCAAAGGGAGAGAGAATATTGAAGATCCCATAACTCAAGGCTGGTAAGGCGTGGTTCTAACTTTCACATTTACCACGCCTTGACCGACAAACTTTCAACTGCCTTTGGTTGTTCATGCAGCAGGCATGTACGTAATCTGTCATAAGCCGCAGGACTGTATACATTTCGAGATAAACAATCTTACAGTACGCAGGTGTCAGGATAAAAATGATTAATTTCATGATATATACAGTACAGTGTCCACACAGAAGTCTGTAAGTTCTTTTAATTAACGCTTCATTTCCATTTTGATGTCTCAAGTGTTAAATCAAAATTATATCGCTAGACAATGAAGTGTAGTCTTCTTAGATAACCTTCCATATGAAGATTGGAGAACATGGTAATTGCTTTCGGTTGTGACCGTCGAGTTTTGGAAACTATCTTTCCTTTCATAAAGATACTATTCAGTCTTTAAGATTGGCAAATCCGGAAATATATAAGATCATGATGAAATGTACTATCACTGTTATGACAATTGACTACATGGTGATCTTGAAAAGTTCAAGGGTATAAAAATTGTTTATAACTTTATAAAATACAAACTGTACACGATGACGAGGATAATTTTTACGAGCCCTTTGGAACAATGCAATTATCTTCAAAGCAAATCAGATGAAGAGGAATCCAAGGAGTAGTCCTACCAAGGTGGAACCAGCCATCTTGGATGCAGAACCTTCGAATAATGTTATCGAAGGCGTGCTTGAAGTGGAGCCCTCAATATCTACTGTTCCTTGAGAAGTTGGTTGTGTCTCAACCTGGGTAGTCAGCTGACCTTCAGCAGCAGTCTCAGAGATAACTGGTTGAGTAACGGTTTCATCAACAGCCCCAACAGACTCAACATCAGTAGATTCGCCCAGTGTGGTCGTCTCGGCCTCTTCTGTTTCAATTGAAACATATGTCGTGTAAGTAACGGTCTCACCTTCGAGTCCTGTGGTTGTAGCAACAGAAAAACCTGTGGTTGTAGATAGCAATGTACACTCTTCTTCATCACAAGAAGTGATTGTGAGAACAGTAGTGGAAACCTCATCACTGGTTACTGGACAGTATGTGGTGTATGATGTAACAGAACCGGAAACTGTCTCAGTAACAACAGTAATGCCCGTTGCAGCAGTTGTAGTTGAGCAAATGTCATCGCTGCAGGAAGTAATTGTAATGATCGTGGTCGACTGAATCTCCTCTGTTATTGTTGAAGTGGTGTCAGTCAATATCTCAGAAGCTCCAGAAGAAGAAGCATCAGTAGAAATGTCAGAAGAAATAGTTAAAGGGACATCAGAAGAAGAGTCAGATGTCTCTGGAATTTCGGAAATATCAGAAGAATATATCTCAGTAGAAGTCTCAGAAGAAGAAATCTCCGTAGAAATTTCAGATGTCTCAGATGAAGAAGTCTCGGAAGAAACTTCAGATGTCTCAGAAGAAATCTCAGATGTCTCAGAAGATGCTTCGGAAGAAACATCGGAAGAGTCATCAGCAGTGATAGTAGAGGTCAAATCATAAGTTATAACCTCTCTCTTGACAAGCTTTGCACTAGTGCTAGTGATTGTGACATGTGCAGAGGAAGTCCAAGAGGAACCAGATATGATCTGACCACCATATGTGACAGTCAATTCATCGTCCTCCCCGATGGCTGCGTCGTAGATAACAGTGATAGAAGTTGAAGTGATTGTAATTTGAGCTTCGTCAGTTTGTTTGCCATTGAGGTAAACAACAGCATGGGTGTACTCAAATTGGCCAACAGAACCTTCACCGGAAATGTCCAGCTCAATTGAAGTCCATGGACCAAGGTATCCTGGGATAGTAAGAGACCACTCTGGAGTACCAGAATCAAGAGTTCCGACGAAAGTTGGCTCAACACTTGAAACAGAAATAGTTGAAACTGCACTAGAACTTGAAGCACTTGAAGTAGAACTTGAAGCACTTGAAGTAGAACTTGAAGCACTTGAAGTAGTCTCGATATCAGAAGAAGGTACTGCCAAGTTTGTGGTTTTAACGGTGTAAGCTGCTGCAAGCGTAGTGGTGGATCCTGAAGGAGCAGATGTCGACTTTGAAACAGTCTTAACAGCATACGCTGGTGCTCCAAGGTTGGTAGTCAAAGAGGCAGAAGTCGACTCCACTGTATAGTCTGCTGCAAGAGTGGTTGTACCGGAAGACG